>NC_133218.1:4313483-4523483 GCF_040436345.1 Pagrus major | reverse complement strand
TTCTGTCAAATGAGCTTCAAGCCTGTCACTGTTCCTGGATGCTGGCAATGCCAAATATGAGGCTTCAGAATGGATGTCCACAAACCATAAGGTGTCGTCACCGTGTGTTTACACTTGGTATAGACACATTTGTCTGAGAATCGGACCATTTAGTGCCAATTTTTGGTACTTGTTCTGGATACGCAGTAAAATGGATTCAATTAAGTAAAGAGGTTTACCAAACCTTATTTGCACTCATTGACATCATTTGTGGTTTTGTCGTCTGCAGTTAATTTTGTGACAGTGTTTTGAATTGTGATACATGAACCGTGTGTGTGCTCTGGTCCTGTGTTGTGCAGTGATGGAAAAACAAATACCACACTAAGTGCGTGCAAAAGCTGAAAGGCAGTTACAGTACAGTTTCCTGAGGGCAGCTGCATTCGTTGGAGGGTTAATGAATGCCAGAAACAGGCATGTGTTGTTCGGCGAACACGATAGATTAAAGAACGATTGGCGAACGATTGCTGTTGCATACATTTCCAAACGACACCCTTTCACCTCCCACATGTAGCCCATTGCTCCAAGACAACCCATCTGTTTCTCCATTCCCTGGGTGAAACCAGCCTTGACAGAACTGCCTAAGCAGTATTTCAAGAGTGTCTTTTCTGGGAAGACACGGTTGGCTTTGTGTAGTTCCCTATCCATCAAAAGCCCTGCCTCTGTGTTTCTCCCTCACCTTATACTGTTATTATCCGTCTTTTTTACCGAATCATATTCCTCATTTTTACTCTCCAGTTTCCCCCCTCTCCTCCTTCCCTTCATTCTGTGCCTCCCTCCCCCTTATTCCACCCTCCTCATTTTTAAAAGCCACATGCTCCCAGCCCGTCTGGCTCAGTTGCACCCTGCCAATGAAGGGCTTTTTATTGGGCTGAGATTGAGTGCAGCCAAGCAGGGCCTGGCTCAGGCTGAGGCTGGGGCCAGCCTCGCAGTCCCCCCCTCTCCACCTTCCCACCAGCCCCAACCCCCCACTGCACAGACCACTCCACATGCCTGTTCTGGTCTGGCCCTGTCGCCCAGAAGGAGATTACTTGTCTCTGCTGCCCTTAATTGCCGACAGCAGCTGAAAAGAGCCAGAGAGAGAGACATTGTAGAGAGAGGAGAGGGAACAGTGTTGGCTTGTTGAGCTGTTACTTGACAAGCTTGGACTCAAAGGTTTGTGTTCCTGCTGTCAAAACCTGGCTATGTTTTAGTTGGTTTTATTAAGATGGATGTTGTTTTCATCAAATGTTGCTTGGAACCCGTTGCCTTTTGGACTGCACTGAGAATGAATAATACAGTATATAGAACACAGATGATGTGTTGAGGAAGGGAAGCAGATGAATATGAAGCATAAACCTCAGAACACATCACTTCATTATATACAATGTGTGGTAAAGGCAGTAGGGCCACTGAGCCCTCTCCCTGCCCTCTAAGCCGCTGTTATTTTTCTCTGCCCCTGCCATCCCTTTTTACTTTTTCCAATGAACTTGTGAATTTCATGTTATTACAGTTGGTTATTGTTGAATCCCCTCTGGCTTGATCCCAGCAAATTAAATAGTGGGCAGTTTATTGAATTGGCACTCTCTGAAGAAGCTGTGAAGCCTTATGAATTTGTTTAGTATTTTAATATGTAGGTTTTCATTCAGCCGGGGTTTCGTTGAAATGTTTCGAAACCATATTTACAACATGTTGCCTCCTCAACTCCAAGTATTATCAAAGCAGTGCAGTATGTCTAACCTTCAAATGAAAAAATGCTCTTAAAAAAGAAGGTATAAAAATATTCTTACTGTCTATAATTGTCTATTAATTTTTTTAGGATTAAACAAACAAGATATAGAGTAAATACCTAAAGATACCTCATGCACAGCAGTGCTTCTTTTCTGGGTGTAGCTGGTATAGGGTGGACCAAATAAAAATTGTCCAGACTATGTATTCTGTTATATATTTTGTTGTATCTTCTTATCTAACATGTAAAATAGAAATGTACATTTATAGTTTTGTATAGTCAAATTGTGGTGGCTAATAGGCTATTGCCTATTGTTGTTGACTTTTTTATGTTTTTGTATTGGGGAATTTGATCGTGCAGGATTCTCCGCTAATCAGCAACTGATTGTTTAAACAAACACCTCGTAACCTGAGCGAATCTGTTGAAGCAGCAAGTTGAAAGGCGTAGCTTACTTTGTGTTGTTTTGAACGTAATTGTTGATAAAACAGTGACAATTGTATACTGGTGTGCGCTTGAATATTGATTTTTTTTCTTTGGTCTATTAAGATACAAAGAGCTTTAGAGGTGCCAGAGCTAGCTGTTTACCCTTATTTTCAGTCTTGATGCTAAGCTAGGCTAACTAGCTGCTGGCGAAATTTACTGTACAGATATGAGTGGTATGATCCTTCTCATCTAACTCTTTGCAAGAAAGCAAATGAGAATGTTTCCCAAAATCTCAAACTATTGCTATAAGTAACCTAACTAGGTGACTGAATTATATACACACAAATACAATTTTTATATCAAAATTAGTTTTTTTAAACACAGGAAAATTATTATTTTTTTTTTAATAGTGTTTCGTGTTCGGCCTCACATGCGCACCAGAACAAACGGGGGACAGAAAGGGGAGTAGAAAGCAGCATGGAGGCCGGTGACTATTTTATGGTGGTTACTCTTTTATGTCGTTGTTTCAGACTCAACATAGACTGAATGATGATCATGCACTGCTTAAATGGAGATGAATGGAAAACTGTTTACACGCCAACGTCCGGACTTCAACGCGCATAATAACATCATTCAAAGGGGCACCTGGGAGTTTTTATCACTGCCAATCAGAGCTAAAGACAATAAATACCCATGACTACTGCAGAGTCATTTGACCTGCCATTGAATGGATGCTGATTGAAGACAAAAAACTAATGTTATTGAGTGTTAGGGGGTTTTTAGTCCTGTGTGAAGGGGATAAAACTGATCAGAGGTTGAAACTAATGTGAAAATACAATTTTGTTAAAACACATGACTGATGAATAGATTTATCCTGAGTTGGCATGCTGGAAAGGTTGAGGTGTATTTCTGAAAACAGTTTGGAAGTCAGCCATGCAGTAGATGTATTTCTGTGTTGAACAGGAGCCAATTGTCAGTGATGTTTATGAGCCAGTAGAAGCTGCAGAGTCCTTGTCTCACTCTTCTGACTCCTAAGTAAATTGGCCTGAGGCAACCGACGAATGATATTCAATTCACAGTGAGGCATTTTAATGCACCTGTCACAAGAGCTATACATACACCCTCAGATCATGTCAAACACACTGGTCCTTCTTCCCAGAATGCCCTTGGGCTGTAACCAAGACCTGTCATACAAAGAAACCAGCACACTAACGACTCGTTTCATTCTGAATCTAGTGTGACAGTCATTGTCACCCGTGGTTTTTTTCACATAATTCGACTGAACAATTTCTTAATTCAATACCTGCGTTTCTCAACAAGCTCAAACTTAATTGCGTTGTGAGCAAGACCACTCTGACTACATTAGATGCTTCCTGATGAATATGGAGGGCTTTAGCAAACCTCCTTGTCACACAGCCACAGTGTTTTGTGCCCTTTTGATTAACACGGAATGGAAACAATTAGGTGGGGGGAGGTAGTGAGGCAAAGCAGCAGCACATTCAACAGCTTTAAATGCTAATTAGCTAATGGAGGATGAAAGAGCAGGCAACTGGCGGTGTTTCACATGAACACACTGGAACTCTCACTCAAACTGTGGCTGCATCTACGCTCGTTTCATCTGAATTTAGCAAGACCACCACCATTTTGTTTCCTTGGGAACCTTTAGACAATACAGCCATCTTGTGCAACTTGAGATTTTTTGTAATGATTTACAAAATGTGTCTGTGTGTTCTGTGATTTGCAGAAATATTAACGGCTGAAATTATATCCTGGTGACTGGGCTGACACAAACATAAGCCCGTTTCAGACATTGAATAAGTTACACTGCTGGGATCGTCATGCTGTCAATGTGATGTCCTTCAGAGATGGGTGTCTTTTATGTTAATGTTCCTTTGACTTCATTTCACCATTAGAAAGTCCTACATACACAAACATTGAATGATATGATGTTATGTTTGGACGTGTTTATTTCTGTTTAATATGCCCACAAGTTGCATAATGCATGGATATTCATTAATTCCAATGAAAGGATGTGCTGGTCTGATTATTAGTGGTTGGAAGGCTTTTTTATTTAACCTCTTGACTGATCAGATATGAGAAGATATTGATCTATTCAACAACTTAAAATTGGCTCTTTCACTGTTTCCGAGTTCATCAGACTAATTTTGTGCCTAAGAGATGATGACTGAGATATTACATTTATTACAGTGACCTTAGAACAAGACAATTTTTCTCTCTGTCACTCTGTGCATGTTAAATTGCTGCTAGTGCAGCCTTACATTAATCTGATGGCATTCAATTTAGACTTTAGACTCATTTTTTAGAAAAAAGTGACCAGGGTGCTTATCTAGCCATGAGAGAAACTTGTTTTATTGCTATCAGGTTTATGTAAAGAGGTGCATCTCTGAAAGTAAAGGTCTACTCAACTGCTACAACAGTGTCTCCTTTAAATAGTATCTTTACTAATATTATCCCCTTTTAAATAATAATTATACTGTCTTGTCTGATTTTCTTTTAATTGTAAAACCTTCTCATATGTTTATATCATGTATGATATTTGTGTAGCTTTTGCCTATCTTGACTTGACAGGGGCTACAGGTACCACACAAGATCCTTGTCTGTAAAGATATTTTTTTTTAAATCACTGGTAAACCTTAGAATCATTTCCAATTTGGTACAGACCTAACAATGAAGGACACTGACCAATAGTTTTTAAAAAGTAACCACCATGCACGATGCTAAAACACACAGGATTAAAGTGTCACCCTAAGTGCCGAACGTGGACATTTAAATGAAGACTCAATTAAGCTGCTCACCTTAGTAAGCTATTTGAGAAGCACTGCAACGTCTTAACAGTTAACAGGATCAATCTTTACATTGTAGGGGGAAGTGAGTGTACCCTCTGGCTAGTTGATAAAAGAAGGAATCCTTCTTTCTAATCTGATAGCCGTTAATTGCTACATTGGGACACTCGTACTGAAGTTGTATGAATTGGGGGAGACGGTGATGATGTTGTTCTGTATTTTTCTAATGTCAACAAAGCCAATGAAAAGACAACAATTAACCATGTGTTTGTCTGTTCTCTCAATACTTTCTGAATTCCTTACTCTGACTGAGGTTCCTGCGTGCACATATAGATTTGTTATTGAAACGGGTTTAATAATTCCCTGTAGCTGCAGAGTATTTGATTTTTTAGCACACAATACTCAAACAGGAGTCAATGGTGCATTTGTTGGGGTGCCAAGGGTTGAGGCACATTTGATGCACCATTGAATATTTTCAGCACCAGAACCGTGTGTTTGGGATTGTCTCAACAAAGACTGCCCATGTTCATCATAATGAACCAATATATCTGTGAGGCCTCATTGATGTGTTGTCTGTAAAGCAGAGAAATAAACTGTAGACTGCAACTGATTATTATTTTTATTATTGTCTTTGGTGAAACTGCTTTTAAAGTTTTTGTACATACATACAGAGAAATCTTAAACTTGATTATTTGATAAGTATGGAAGATAAAAAAATAGGAATTAAGGACTATTTGACCAATGAAAGCACACGTCCTGTTACCTAACATTGGTAAATTAATTGTCTTTATGTAATTTGCTAATTGTTGTTAGTCGGTTATTTGTTTCTTTCAAAAATAAATCTACATTGATATTAAATGGAATAAAGAGACAAATCCTCACATTTGGAGAAACAGGAAATTGTGATTATTTTGTGAATTGCAGAGGATTTTTTCTTGATAAATGGGTCAAACGATTAATTATGTTTTAATCTAAACACCTGATGATTAATCTCCTGTTGATTGACTAATTGCTCAGTCTACTCAGGGCACAAAATTAGCACCAGCCACCAGTCAAATGCTGGTAAAGTATGCAAGGTGGGGGTAGATTTGCCTCATACCCCAGCCCCCCAAAAAGTGGCTGGTAAAATTTGAACATTCACTCGCCATTTGGTTGCTGGACGTACAATATAAGGTAATATTGCATCCTGAGTCTACTAATTGTTTCATATGTAAAGCTTTGTCAGGCAGTAGCTTCACAGTCAATAGTTGGATAATAGGCTAAATTCATTAATGGATTTAAAGGTACGCTACGAGCTGTTTTTTCCTACACATTTTTATTGTTCTCTTTTCATGTGGACAAGGATGCATAAGCACATTCCTGCCAATAGTTTCCCAGTTCACATAATGGTCTAACGCTAAATGTAAGCAGAAACCACAGTTTGTTTACAAAAAACCCTCCACATGTTGTCACCTTTAATCTTTTCATGGGATTTGATGACAATAAAAACAAATACAGAACATTGCCAAGCTTATCCCATAACGCTACATTTCTGGACTCTTCATCTTGTTTAACCCCTTCTAAATCACAAATGATTTTGTTCAAGGGCTGTCTTGGGAACGTTCTATCTTGGAGGCAACGTACTTGACGGGGAGACCTAATTTAATTGGATTCACTGTGTTATTTGGAAGAAGGAATCAGGGGGCTCTTTAAGGTTTCCCACCAATGTCTAACATCTTTGAGTGTTTACATATTTTATCACTCACCAGTGTATTACACTCAAGTCAAGATGGACTGTAATCTGACATAAACATCTCTATCATCTCTCCCCAGTTCGTCAGGGACCATACAGATGGGTTGCCGACTCTGTTGATTTCTCTTAAAAGCCCCAAATTTGTCACAACCTTCAGTGCTCCTTTGAGGGAGATAGAGAGGCTGTGAATAAGAGAGGAATAGGGGGGAGGAAAAAGCATGCTGTCATGAAAGAGCCGCTTCCTGGCTGGCTAGATGCAATCATGGGCACTATCTGATAGCGCCGGAGGAAATTGGATGAGCTGAGAGCCGTTGGCTGCCAGTGATGGGAAAGATGACTCCTTTGTCACTGTGTCAGTCAATTCCCCACTCTCACCTGAGAGACCAATCAATAACACAGGGAGAGAGAGGTTTTTTCTTGTCTCTACACCTCTCTATGCTGTGGGCCGCTGTCAATTATGAGCTGTAAAACACTCTCTCCTTCATAGGAATGTGGTACGACATTTTACACGGTATGCATAAATATATCATGGATGTGGTTAAATGTGATGTATTTCTATAGATATAGAAGTATGAATTATGATATGTTGGAACAGTTCTATTTGTAATTACTAGATGAACATATCGTTACAAATCATTATCGTTATGTGAGACTGTATCTTAGATTTTGGATATCATTATCCTTAAATGGCATAAGTGTTTTAATTTCCTGGTTTTACAGTAAAGTGATGTAATTTTCTGAACTTACGAGATGGCTCTACTCGTTCTAATTCTTGCCTTGCCCCACTTAGTCATTATATCCACATTACTCTTGTAATACTCTTGTCCTGTATGTAAATATTTTGAGATATGTACTGCAATATAAGGCTGGGTTACATGGCCTTAAAATAATATAGCGACATTTGTAGGCTAGATCAAGAAACAGGAAATATATCTCAATAATGCTGGAATGGGATCAAAATTGAATATCACAATATTTTTAACCAAACACCTTGATACCGTTATTGTAACAATATGGTGGGGTTGACTATTGGTACTTTTACAAAATATTAAAGGGGAATTCTTTTAGAGTTTTTTTAAACCTTGGCTCTATATTTACATGTTTTGGTGTGTAAAAAATTCATACTTACCAATTTTTTTAAATTGGTCCTGTTGACCGCCTGGCAGCCACAACACAGGTTTGATGGCTGCAATTTTTCTTCTGGGGCAACGCCAAACCGTCAAAGATACTTCCACTCACTGTGCTTGTATTGCCGCTGACAGGATGAGTTTGCTATTCTAAGTGTCTGACAAGATTATGGACACAATTCCAACAGAGGGAGACCTTCTCCTTCAGTGAGTCTTGTGTTTCTGGTTAGAAAAAGGATCTTATCATTTAATAAAAATGTAGGAATAATTTCTGTAATGTTGTCAGATACCTCAGCCTGTATGTGGCAAAAACAAGCACTTTAAGTGTACGAGTTGCCCCAAAGGATTACATTGCAGCCATGTCACAACTGCTGGCTGAGATGACAGATTACAAGCATTTTGCTAAAAATAAATCATTTACACACGAACATGTAGATATATGGCCAAGGTTTCAAAATACTAGAATTTCCCCTTAATACAATTTCATTTTTGATAAATAATCATCAGTTATGGGGATATAATGACTATGTGGGTCAAGGCAAGTATTAGAACAATGAGAACTGTCTGGTAAGTTCAGAAAATTACATTTATTGACACTTTATTGTAATGCAGCCTTTAAAACCAGGAAAAGAAAACAATGAAGTTATACCACGATGTAATGACATCCAAAATCTAAGATGGTGTGTGGTCTCATATCACGATAACGATATGATGTTGATGTATTGCCCAGCCCTACTGAAGTGTTGTCACAATATAGACATCGAGGTATTTGGTCATACTTGGTCATAGATTTCGAGATAATGAGATAAACATGTGTATTAGAATATAGCCTAAAAATACCACAAAAGTATATTATGGTCATTTCGCCCAGCCTCAGAACATACTGTATATAAATATTGTACATGTGCTTTTAACAGTTTTCTTTGTGTGATTCAGTGGGGTTTGACAGTGTGTTCACTCACAACATTACACATAGAAAAGTCTTTGCATGTCTTGGATTTTGGTGCCTGTTGTAATAAATTTAGTTTCACAAGTGGTGCAACTGCAGCTCATTAGCTGCTGCATCATTAGCTGAGCAATTTTAGTGCTTGAGGCCCAGAGAGACTCATATCAGTTGCTGTCAGGCATGTTGTATTACATCAGGCATGGAGGACATCTCACATGATGTATTTAGAGACACTCACTGAATGATTCATAAATGTGATAGCAGGCGTAATGAGCTTCAACATATTCTGTGCACAATATGTCCATGCTAGTTCTATGTAAGATGATACTAAACTGTTCTCTTCTTCTTCATTCGCCCTCCCCACTCCTGCAGTTCCCCGATACCTGTGAGGAGTCTGCTTCCCCATTCGTCTTCATCTGCACCAACCCCCAGGAGCTGCTGGTGAAATTCCCCATGAAAGGGAAGCACAAGATCTGTAAGTCCTGCTTCTTTCATGTAAGGGGAAGTGAAGTGGATGAAATTAGCCTGAGCCGAGGAAGTCTTTTCTTTATTTCTTTATTTTTTTTTATCAGCTTTCTCCTCTGCACTTGCACGCTCACACGCATACATAAATGGACATGTAAAAAAATGATAATGATAGGTTGAGGTTCTGATTGCTATATTTTCGTGAATAAAACTAAATTACAAACACACACACATGGCGTTCGCCCACATACACATGTGCAGATCCTCTCTGAGAGCCATCTGTAAAGACGGGGTTTTGCTGTCAGGTTGCCTGGGGGACAAGCCAGGCCTGGATGTGCAATGCTGTTGCTGTATTGTGTGATTTATAATAGGACTCAAGCACATTTTCCCTCTGCTGCCATAGCTGCTGCTGCAAAATGATGTACCTGCAAGCTCTTTTGTTAATATTTCAAAACCCTCTAAAGACATGAGCGGATTGTTTATGCAGCTGTGCCTCTTTCAGATCTTTCCAGATCGATGGAGAAGGCTTTTTGAGCAGCTCAATGTAAAATCTAGCAGGAGCTGTGCCCTTTTTATAAGCAGTTTCTTCTAAACTAAAATTAATATGATGACCTTGTCTCCATTTTTGTGAAAATGAGCAACAGTTAAAAAGGTTTTCAAGGTTGAGCGCAGACCTAAACAGTGAAAAATGAAATAAAGTGAAAGAGAATGAAGTGCAGTAAGTCTGTAAATACTCTCCTGCTACACTTGATTTGTAGTGAAATATCAGTCTACTCATGAACTCCTGCGCTTTTGTTTTCATTTTCATCTTTAATTGGCATCAGATTGTTCATATATTTCATTCTAACTGGCATTAACATGGTCTTGAATAAAAGCCTGAACTTGATGGAACATGCTGACACATTGTTACAGGCTTGCTGTCGTAGGCACAGATCGCTGTAGGGAAATCTGCACCTACATTATTCAAACATACAGTAGCTCTGTGGTTTATGAATCAGCAGCTTACTTTCTATCGGTGGAGGAATAAATATGACTTTATGGAACTTGCCAGTAGTACATTTTTAACCACTAATAGACCTCAGTATTCATTTTTAACAGCAGCTGCAGCCTGCTTCTTTTCCATTCAGCTTGTGATGACTCTAAATTCTCTCTAAAGGAGCAAACTGATGATGTCACCAAAACAATGAACTCTGCAGATTTGTTTTCTGAAAAAAATGATCAAATGTTATTGCCGATAATATAGAAATACTTAAGCTTTTATTCTGTGGGTTTTGTTTTGACGACCTTGCGTTCATACCATCCATAAAGAAATCCTACCCGCAGTATTTTCAAATTGGTTATCTTTTATTGCCTGCTGAGAGATCTGAGAGATGTATCGGTACAATACAAATCTCTGTCTTCATTATTGTCCAGCTGCCTTCCAGCTTTGTTCCAGCTCTGGCTCTCTGTGTAATTTGATATACTTATGCTCAGCCAAACATAACCACTAGTTTTCTGATGACTGCAAACTGGTGACTGCTGTTCTTATTTTTGTTCAACCATTAATATTAAAGTCAAAGTGTTTTATTTATCAAATGCACAGTGTATACTGGGTCATTCTGAGCGCTGGAATTCTTACGACATGACAGAAAAAGGTTATTAAGACATCACAAGTATGGGCAAAAAAATAGCAAATGAAAGATAAATCCATCAGAAGATGAAAACATATACATATGCAATATACAATTAAGACACAAGCAACAGAAATATGATACCTAACAGCATAACATAACAGTACAAACACTGACATAACAGATAACATGAACAAAATATACTTAATCAATAAATATTACAGCACTAAAGAGACAAGCAGCAGTATGAGAGACTGAAAACATAGGGAATATGAACAGTGAGAATGAGTAAATGTTAAGTGTAGAAGTGCCAGTGAACGTGCATATTAAATTGTAGTGACGTACGTTAAATTTCAAGATTTAAGGTAAGTTAAATCAAGGCTCAGAAATGTATTGATATCATTTTTGTTATATGAGAAAATAAAAACCATCTTAGATTTTGGATATCGTTACATCGTGATATGGCATAAGTGTTGTCTTTTCCCAGTCTTAAAGGCTGCATTATAGAAAAAGTGGTGTCACTTTCTGAACTTACCAGACTGTTCTACTTGTCTTTAATCATTTAGTCTTTATATCTATAATACTGATGATTGTTTATCAAACAACTCCTACTTTATCAAACTAAAGGCTCTGAATACTTCCTCCACCACTTGTGTGCATTGATCACTACATGCTCCCTGCTGTTCATGTTTGCCTGGTTTTTGGATTGGTTGTCCTGACCCACTGGACCTACACAGTCCAGCGTGTCTGATTCTTCTGTCACCAGCGAGCTTTTCACTATCTCACTGTGTTGCTCTCTCGCCCTCTCTTCCACCTCAATTCCCACTGCATCTCACGGGTCAAGGCATTGCCGCTCATCTTACTCAGGGGGGCTTAGCACAAGTATTTTTTGCTCCCCCAGCAGCTTACGTTGACAATATCCGCTTGTCACTGACATTGCCAACCATCTCATGCTTCATCAGAATGAGCCAGAAAAGGATTCAGCTCCCTGCTTTTCCAGTCCTTTCAGCACACTCAATGCTTTATTACATAACAAGGGCGATTGTTGACAGTTTCCAGTGTGTTAAACATAAAAATGGTAGGTTGTGTCCTTGGTTGTATGTAAAAATTGCATTGTGTGGCTGCTGATATTGATTCTTTCATTAATCAGGCATGCTGTGGAAAATGGGAGTGGGAGCGTTGATCAATATTAGCTGGTATCTAAGAGTATTGATCCTCGATATGACAAAATATCAGCTTATTTAATGTTAACCACTAAAATGTAAAAAGAACAGAATCAAGCCCTTTTGTCACCACCTTTCAGATGTTAGCTTGAATGTCCGTCCTGGTCTTTTTTTTTAACCCACATTAGCTGTTACCTTGGCAACAGCTTCTCTTCCTGATGTCCATTATAAGACATACATACAGTTCAAATGCTTAAATATAACTGCTATAGTCCCCATCCATTAAGTCAGTATTACATTTACACCAACACAACACAATAAAATGACATCCAAACCATGTATGTTTGGTTTGTGTAAAACACTGACCTGAACACTAATCTGTTTGTTTGTGAGCCAGTGATGAAAAATATCTTGGTCTAACTGCTTTGCTACAGGTTTGTTTTTTCTCGGCACAGGAAATATGCAGCTGTTTATGTTTTTATATGAATTGGAAATGTTTTGATTTTGTCTGACTGAAAAGCCAAACTAATGAGCTAAAAGCTACGTGATGCTGCAGACGAGCATGTTGTTGATTTATCGGCAGTGCTAGTAAACACTTTGCTTTACTGACGCAGTGTAGTAATATTGCATATAACAGCTGCAAGCATGAAAGGTCGGAAAAGCCAGCACACTCATATGTGGATGAACATTATTGGACGCATTTGGCAATTATCAAATAATACGATGCTGTCTCCTCTCTGCAGCCAGTTTTACAGTCGACTTTGTAGATAATATACTCGGCTACGTTAGATGCAAACTCAGGTTGATCAGTCATTACCCTGTGGAGGAGTCTGTGACATTTAAAATGGCACACAGCCAAGGCTCACTCCCTGTAATAAGGGATGTCCATTATGGTTTATGGTCACATCCTGTGAACATTTGTATCAGTGTGTGTGTGCTTCTGTGTAAGCTGAAGGTCAGTCTGGGTGTTGAAAGCTATTTGGCTCTCTGACATGAACCCGCATTTCCCTTTTCTCTTCCTTATAGCTATCCTTCAATTGCCCCCAGGTTTATAATAGCCTGACATCCTCTGTATGGTGCAACTATGTACACACAGACAGAGGAGTGGAAAAACAAATGTTATACCACTATAGATAAACAGTATATACCATATACTGTATATAGATATTTTCTTCATGTAGTATATGTTAGCTCTAATCTAAAGCAAACCTGCTTTTAATTCTACTGCATAATAAGGTTTATTTATTTTTAAAGAATAGTTTTATCTTTTTAGCTCTGTTTGTTGTAAAAGTGCCAAAATGACTAGTCAAAAACATTCATATAGCATCAGCTGTTCCTAAAGATGCAAACACAGTAAATGATGGAAAAGCCCAGATAACACTTTATAATAACCATCATTAATAAATAGTAAATTTATAGTGAAATCAACTTAAGTTAATAGATATTTCACTGTTGAATGCATTATAAATGTTAAATGGACTGAAGTCATTCACCTAGAGTCACCTGTTCATCAGGAGCAATAACCATTCATACGCACTCACACACTCATAGAGGAGCCACCAGGAGCAGTTCGGGGTTCAAAATCTTGCTTAAGGACACTTTGACATGTAGACTGCCAGAGCCAGGAAAATACTTTTTTTCATGTTTTTAGAAATAAATTGTTATACAGATCAGGCTATGAATGATATATGAACAAACACCTCTGTAAAAACCTCCAGAATATAGATAGGAATGAAAGTTTGGTGTGTGTAACTTTGACTGAAGTGGAGATTTGTGGCTAAATAAAAAACGGTCTTTAAAGATATGTAATGTAAAATTCCTCATCATCATCATGACACTTCCCCTTTAATTACTAAGATTAAGAGGATTATTATATGCTTTCTGAAATTTTACATTTGAATATGAAAATCAAGCTACCTAATTAAATATGTGCCAATTTGCATTAATCTCAAGAACAATGGTCTGAACTGAAATATACAGCTGAATGTGTATTTTTGACGTTGTCTTTCCACTTGCCTAAAAGAAGACATGAAAGCAAAATATCATCACATTTTTCCAAGTATTTGAAGGCTTTTGAATCACCATCCATCTCAACTTAAATTGGTAGACATCATGCTGGGATTGTTGTTGCTGAAAGAGCCTGAAGCTGCTATTTGCTGTTCTGCAGAGCAAATCGTGAGGTAACCTGAGAATTATTACTGTGCCTCCGAAGAGTCAAAATCCTCTTGCTTCCAAGCATGAAGAGTGCATATGCAGATTAATGTTCCATGAGTGAATGAAATGGCTTTAAACCTTGTTTAAAAAGTGCTCGACCAGCAAGAATAAAATGTACACATCTCTTTTACAAGCACTACTATATTCAACTGACAAAAGCACAGAGCAACAGTTCAGGGTCAGTCTGTTCAAAGCATCTAAAGCCGTTTGCTTCTTCTTGTGATAGTTTGGCAGGCTTCAGTTGACTGACAATCATATGGCAGAAAGTGTTATCACAATTAACAATTCAGCTCTGTCGTCTAAGTTGTTCTATAAAAATTCATCAAGGTTTAACCAACATATGCCAAGCAATAAATTCACACATGAACATAAACATGCAAATTAATCTTTTTAATCACACAGTATTGCACACAGAAAGTGCCAAAGGGAAAGAAGTAATTGTTACCCTTTATAGACACACAACAGATCGTCCTCTAACAGCTTTTAAAGAAGAAGAGGTCATTTCCAGCTCTTCACTCTGTTCTTGTGATATTACACATGAATTCAGTGAGTGCTTTGTGAATATTGGCTTATCTTTTTCTATAAAGATTAGTCACTCTGATGGCTCCCCCGCAGATACAAAAGAGCTCTCTTCTGCTGAGGTTTGATCCAACTACAGGGAAGGAAGTCATGGATATAATTGCTAAGATGAGAAATTCAGCTCCTGCAGCCGGTCATGATGAGATCTTTTTTATCTCTAGAAGCAAAAGTCATTGACATATATAATCTCGACATCACTGGAAACTGGAGTCATTTCAAAGGACCTCAAGGTCGACAAAGTAGTTCTCCTGCTTTCAGCCCGAGGCACCAACATCATTTTCATCCATTTCTTCAGATTCTGATGTACAGCGGACTTCAGCTGTGTTTTAATAGCTATTCAAATAGTAATGAATAGCAGTTTTTGAAATATTCCCACACTTAACCAGTTTTTTGTTATGTATAATGATGATTTATCATCCAAAAACAATTTTGCTCTTCCACGGATGGAAATATATGCTCTTGATGTATTAAATATCAAAAGACATTTGGTTTTCCTCACTGATGGACAGCCTTAAGAGCCAGAAGAGGTTCTCCAAAAATGGGATTTTTTTCACCCAATTTGTCACCTGCAAAAATGAGTTGCTTAAATGCACCCACTATCAGTAGTATATTATAAAGCTCAAATAAAAACAATGGGCTGGGTAATTATAAGCCAACTGCACCAATTTAACAATGTCAAACTAGAGCAGATTATTTCTTTTCCCTCCCAAGTCATCTGTTTTATTTTGGAAGAAATCCACCACAATATTAAACCTTCATTAGTCACATCTTATGAGCTTTGATAGTGTGTGATCTGGTTTGTCTTTATCATGAGTCATTACATGTTTGTTGCGAAACATTCTCACCCTCTTAAATGTGATTATTCAAAGATTAGACATTGAACACACATTTGGTGAAGTGCCTGGTGGGATGAGCTGACCACCTCACATCGGGCCGTAATAGAAGTTGGTGTTGTGACGTGTGCATGTGTAGTGAATGTATAACTTGTGGGGAAAGCATTTTATGGCTGTCTAATTTTTCAGAATAACTGCCACGATGGCTGCCGAGCGGCAAGACTTGCCTTAAAGGACTTTGGCAGCAACAAGTGCAGCTCAATAACACTCAAAAACAATCTTTGAGCACCTACCTTGCAAGAAATTAAACAGATGATCCACTGGTGTATCTGTATGCAGTGCAGCTAAACAAACTCACATTGTTTTACCATTACCAACCCTGATCTGATTTGGACACATTAGCAGGGCAGATAAATAGACGCTTGTTACCTTGTTGAGGACTGAGGGTTCTGCAATATATAAAACTAATCAACTAGCAAAAATGCAAAAAATGGTTGGTCAGTGCATTTTGGATTAAAGACCTTAGTCCTGACTTGGCTGGGAGCAAGCTGCAAGGCTGATATCAGTGAGATAGAATTATTACAATAACACTGATTTATATCTATGCCTCATATACGTGCAGACAATTTGAATGAAATGCGGAAACGGGCAGAGTACGACACTAACAGTGAAAAATTCTACACAGAGTGGTAATTACAGAATGAAAGTCTATTGAACCGCTGTTGCTGAAACCAATGGCTGACATTTCATTGCCTCTTAAATTTAGTTTGTTTAATTCATCACGCTGTGACACTGGAC
Organism: Pagrus major; assembly: GCF_040436345.1. Lineage (NCBI taxonomy): Eukaryota > Metazoa > Chordata > Actinopteri > Spariformes > Sparidae > Pagrus > Pagrus major. The sequence continues at coordinate 4,507,045 of NC_133218.1, read as the reverse complement.
CTGCAATTTACCTTATATGCAGAACATATAATACTGCTGTAATAAAGCACATAATACAGCAACAACACATATAATAACTTATTCACGAGCAGCCTCCGTATGCTTGTCTAATGATTTGTCTCCATGTGATCTGTTAAAAAATACAGGCCACAGAAATCCAGAACAATAGATATTAAGCACCCTTATGGGAACAGCTTGAAGCTAAATAATCTATATTTACTTGTTCCTGTTTAACAGCCACGTGCCCAGGGACTCCTGAGTATATATCACAAATAAATGATTCCCTTTATTTGTTTCTTATGCATTCAATATCACATCCCTTATACACATTGCACTTCCAGCACTCTTTCAATGTCATTTGCATTTTCCACGCATACATTATCAAGCTGTTGCAATATGTATCCCTTTTATCCCTCAGGTTGCCCCACATATGGAAATAACACATTATATTCCCAGTGAAAAAATTGCGGTTGAATTTTGCTCTACTAACCATCCGCTGCACTGTTACCTTGTGATTACCTCTTAGTTTTATGTGTGAAATCACAGCACCATGGGATTGCACATAGAGAAAGCCAATTACCTAACAAATGTCCACCTTCTCTCCTAAGGTGGTCGCGATGGTTTTTTTTCTCCTCTATTTCTCCCCTGTGCTCTTCCTCTGTCATCTACTGCTGGGAGACAGAAAGAGGTTAGGGCGACGGAAGTCCTTTTTTGGTTATTTATTCATGGATTTTCCATTTAATATTCATGCCTTTTTCAGGACTATCTGGGTGCAGAGGAGAATTTGCTGCCTCGGAGGCGGCCGGGGCCAAAAATCAGGTTTCAGCTCCAATGAGCCCAGTGGATGAAGGGAAGAGAGAGGGAGAGATAGATAGAGAGGGAACAAGAGAGCGGGGTTTCATGTGTTCTCTAGTAAATGAGAGGCAGGCCTTGAAGGTGACAGGCTGTGTTTATTACTGATCTGTCAGCCGGTTAATGGGGAGAGGAGAGGAGAAGAGAAGAGAGAGGAGAGAGGAGAGAGCTGAGCTGCTGAGCAGAGACCAGAGCACACTTGTATGGGAGCAAGAGGAAGCCCCAAGCAATAAACTCTACCATACTAGATCTGCTTGTTCTCACAGATTCAATGACAACACTCCTGCATGCTTAATTTGCATTCACTGCGACTAAATTAAGATATAATAAATTATAAAAAGGAGTAGTTTGCTTTGTTGTTACGAAATTAGTACTTTTCAATGAACAAACATTAATAGAAATGATGTACTCTGACCTATTGATTACGTACATGATATTTTGATCCATGTAGGTGCTTAAATTTCATCGTCCGTGGCCTTTTTTTTTGCAAAATGATGAATTTTCGTGAATCTCCTGAAATGTATGAGAAAATTCTAGTTTAAACAAAACCACGTCCACGTCTATTTCGGACTAAATCCATCTCTTGACATGTCCAAACAAAAAAATGTTTTTCTTTTGTCCCACATTTTCATCTCACCTTCAACTCAGCTTTGGTAGAAATTTTTGGTTTATAATTTTACACAAAACACACATCAAACAGTAATGATCATTAAACATATCACGTTATTCCTCTGGATTCAAGTCTTAGTAAACAGCATACTGATTTTGGTTTAACAACAGATTAGACTGATGCATATGTGTTGAAATGGGGGGACTCTAATAACCTATTGAAGGGCAGAGGTTGGTATTCTCTGTTTAGATCATGCGAGTAGTCAGAGATAGTGTTAGCAAGTCTGAGCACGTCTATTATACATAGAAATGGGACGAAAAATGGCTATTACGAAGGAATTAACTGTTACCTTTGCCATGGAGGTTACGGTGTTATCAGGACATCTCAAAAGCGTTGCAGATTATAAAGAACGTAGTGAAGGAGCAGGTGATTAGTTTTTGGTGCCGATAAGTATCCTGGTGTATATCTACGATTTTGTTCAAGGATTTCATAACAATGCAAGATTCACGAGAAGAGAACTTGTTTATCTTTTTGTGCTTACTTGAAGAAGGAAAAACTGGCATAAGTAATGTATCAAATGCTTATCATTGTGTATTCTAAGTGCAGAGGAAGAATTCAAATACTCAATACATTTTATATAATTGAAGTAACCTTTTTTCAGAATTTTGCAGCCTTGACGGAGACACGCTTTGCCTGAGAGCTTTGTAGTATTTGATTGCACTTGAGCCCAGAGGTTTTTATCAGCTGCTCTTGGTAATGAAACCTCTTGGTTTTCCATCTCAGTAAAGGGAGAAAAGCCTGAGTAAAGCAATTGCTCTTTGTTGTAGCAATAGATTTGTCTTTGCTTATCTTAGCTAAGCATTGTTGCCTTTATCAGTCACCATTACAAAACCCATAGCAATCAGTGTTTGACATGCCACTGCTTTCTCTAGTGTCACGTTTAATGCATGAATGGCATTCTTTTTGTAATTTGGATGAATTATATAATCCCTTAATAAAATAGACTTGCTTCATATGTGCACGTCATGCGCAAATGTGGCCTTTAAACAGCCGGTATCTTTCTCTGTGTGATGAAGGCATTCAAAGCTTACTCTGTCCTTTGAGCTAGATGTTACTGTACTGTTGCAGAGCTCAGTTTTTCTGAAGATGCCTGAGGGGGTTGTACTCCTGAGGTTAAATAAAAAAAAATAGATTCAGTCTTCAGGAATATAATGTGGATGAAAGTGTAGCAAGAGGAGTAATGCCTTTTTCATGCACTCAGCAGACTGAATTGAAAAACATCGACTTCGGAACCAAATTATTTTCTGCGGTACAAGGGATCCTTGCTTTTTTTCTTTTTTTTTATTGTGAGAACAACAAGAAAAACTAAAACCCTTTTTTTACATACAAGCTTTGGCCATCATAAGTAGTTGTTTTCATTCTTACCTGAGGCTAAAGTACATAGCTTATTTATTCTCAGCCACCCTGATCCGGGCTCATCTCCTCCCAAGGCACCACACACACACACCACTGTCTCTTCTGTGGTCTTATATTCTTTATTTATATGGGTCAATGTACATCAATGGAGACTCACTGTGTGCATTAACTTACGGGCTTCAGTTCATCATGGTGCTTTTGCAACTTGTATGTAAGTGCTGTTCATGTTTGCTGTTTCTATTTAGCTTTGATGTTTGGGCGAATTATGCAGCTCTCTCACAAAGATTGGTACAAAAACACATCTGGGCCTGTCTCTGTTCTTTGACTAGAGTCTTGTGTTGTGTGCCCTCAGTTTTCTGTTTTCATTCCCACATTTCCTTTTGTTTTCTCTATTTGGTCCATCTTTTCTCTCATTTCTTCTTTGTCTCTGTACTAAGCCTGTCAGAGTAATCAATCTGGGTCAGTGCTGTGGAGGGGGGATGCAGACAGATGTGCTTTGCAATGTGATCGATGTCCTTGATTAGTGAGAGATTACTCCTGTGCCCGGTGTGTGTGTGTGTGTGTGTGTGTGTGTGTGTGTGTGTGTGTGTGTGTGTGTGTGTGTGTGTGTGTGTGTGTGTGTGTGTGTGTGTGTGTGTGTGTGTGTGTGTGTTCGACTTATTCAGAGAGTTCTGCTAGTAAGCATGTATGCTGTTAGCCTGCTCCCTTGATTTTGTTACTTTGTGAGGTTAGCAATTGAGGATCAATAGGTGGATTATTTGCACAGTTGAAGTAGCTGACGGAGGTGAGGATGTTAAACTAGACATGGTCAATGAATCACCTAATGTGGTTAAAATGTGTCAGTGGATGTTTTTACACCCAACTGCAAAGTGAATTTTACACCAAATCTAAAACAAGACTTCCTTGTACAGCTTGAGCAAAACTGTTATTTTATCAGTAATAAAACTGGTGTTGGAGGGTTTTTAAAAAGTTGGCTGATATCAAACAAATCTTCGCCATTTCTGTAAACTAATTTTTTGTTTCCTATGACCTAACATATACACTGATACTGATTAGAGCTGAAACAATTAGTCAATTAACAGAAAATTTACCAGCAAATATTCTTGTAATCAATTCAGCGTTATAGTCGTTTTTCAAGCAAAGATACTAAAGATTCTCTGGTTGCAGCTTCCCCTTTTCCTTGTTTATTGTGATAGGAAATTTTAAATATATTTGGGTTTTGGACTGTTGGTTTGGCAAAACAAAACATTAAAAGACATCACCTTGAAATTAAGAAAATTGGTCTCTATTTTTTTGCCATTTTAGAGTTAATCACGAAAGTAATACTTAGTTGCAACCCTGATATGATTTATCGACCAATATAACAACCCCGCCAATGGACCAGGCTGTAGTTAATAGATTAATATTAGCCATATTTCAGAATGAAAACAAAGTACACTCAGAAAACAGTGGATTATGCGAACAAATTAAGACTGATAGTAATTATAGTTATTTTTACTGCCTTTACTGGGTTGGATTTTCAAAATTCAAACACTTTTTATGTGCTGAGGATGAATTGCGGATTCTCACAGAGGAAAGGAGCTGCTCTGTCATCTGGTGGTACAGCGAATACTTCTGTATGGCCAGATGGCAACGGAACAACTGGATTTATAATGTAACATTTCATGTTGGCCTTGCTACCGAGCTATTTCTTGCTGTGGCATAACATTACAGGGGAATGCTAATAACTTTACGGAGCAACTGACTCTCTTATCTGTAGGATTACATGTCACAAGGTGTTTGAATGGTTACTTTACTAAAACAAAGTTTGCTCTAAAAGTTTACTTAAAAAAAAAAATGTTGTTCAAAAATGTTGGCTAGCCAGATCAAGACCTTTACGAGACAAGGCGGTTGTGCTGGTACCGCTTTTGTCCACAGGGGCCGCCAGAATTAACAAAAAATAAAAGGTTCCTTGTAGCTGCTTTAAATAACTAAAAACTGTTTAAAATTTCACATGCAGTACATATCTAACATCTTTTATATCCAATGTGCTCTGCAACCCTTTGCAGCTGTGAAAAGTATTTTTGTTGAAAGTGATGTTTATGTTTGACACAGTTCAGAATAATATGACATTACCTAATGCTGTAAAGAGTGACCTGTGAAAGACACAGTTGTATTAATACAAACATTGACACACTGCTACCATACGGCCATCAACATTTCTTTCAAACCCAATGTAATCACCTTGCTGCACTTGTGAGAAAGATCAACAGTGGTAATTCCCCTCACAGGAGGCTGTCAGCTTTCCATCAGCTGTCAGTGTTTTCACTTTGCCTGTTTTCAAAGCATTTTGATTCTTGTAGTTTTCCTCTCCCTCTGAAAAGAAGCAGACAGATGTAATAGCCATTAGCCTCAGGGAGAGACAGCACAGATGTGTCAACAAGGCTTGACTTTTACAGTCCAAGTGAAGTCTGAGCAAACAGTGGCTGTGTAGAGGCCTGTGTGGTTGAGCAGTGATCCTAGGACACGGTTGCACGGCATTGCCCCGGGACTCCAAACAGACCGTGACTCTAGTTCTCATTACATGAGTGGGTCAGACCACCCCAATACGGAAAATAAATAATGCAGGGGAAAACCTGAGTGCTGCCACCTCACTGACAACATCCACACAACCTTGTCCTTCATGAATAAGTGGTTCAACCTTTTATAAACTCCTGCTGTAAGCTGTATTTTTATACTCCTACTGTTTTGGTGGTGTTGAGTGTGTGTCAGTCAGGGCTGCAACCAACCTTAAAAATCATTTTAATTAATCTGCTGATTATTTTCTCAATTAACCGAATAATAAGTAGGCCAATAAAATGACACATGATATTGAAAAATGCAGCTTGTATTGTCAGACTCACAGTATGAAACACAAACATCGACAATTTAGTATCAACAGTGAAGAAAGGCAGCAAATTCTCACAAGTTAGAGCCAAGACACCAAACTGGCATCAAAGAACTGGTGGCGACAAAGGCTGACTGTTGCAGTGCCAAAAAGCTGCACTTGAACATACCACAAAGCCTACAGCCAACGGCCAACTAGCTTGTACGTTCTGCACGTGTGTAAGAGAAAATAACTCTCCATACCTTCACCTTATTTACAAACCCGTTGTTATGTTAAAGCAGCATTTTTTTCATACTATTGTCATTAATATAGCCACTTCTAATCGAGAGTATGTCTGATAAAAAAAAGTTGCAAATGACACTGGCAAAGAGACGGAGGTTAAAAAAAGGAAAAAACGCGCTAAATTGAGCAAAACCCCCTGTTGTTGAGTGAAATCAGAGTGATTCATTGAGTTGAAATCACATAGTGTTTTAGAAACTAGAACCAGTGAAATTTTTTAACAGTCATATTGATAACATTTTTATGTAGATAAATCTTTTTTTTTAAATAATACATCTACAGAGCTTGTACAAAGGTGCCAAATAAATCTCTCCTTTCCTTAAAAACATTATTATGATTGTGAATTAATCATTTTAAAATGTTTGTCGGGTCCAAGGTGATTGTTTAGTTTATCTCTGTGTAAGAATTCTGACGGTTGGTTCCAGCTTCTAACAAGGCTTGTGAGCCAATAGTATGTCGCCATCTGTGTTTAATCAGTGATCAAGAGTCTTGGTAGTTGCCAGTTTGTGAGGAAAAACTTAAAAATGGCTGAGCCCAGCATACTGTACTGCCGTGATGTTAGCTAGCCAGGGTTAGCTACGTTAATGTTAGCAACGTTAACGTTAACTAGTATTAGCAATGTTAACATTTTACTACACAGCATTGGCAATGTTAATATTTGCAGCAAACTGTCAACCATTTGCAGTGAGCACAGAGAAAACTTGAGCAATGAGTGTGAAAACAGACTTCTAGTGTCACACTCTGCACATACAGTACATCTTTCTTCACAGTGAAGCTCAAATATTCCGCTCTAGGAACAAGAAGAAAAAATCATTCTTTGACTGGATCAAAATGAATCGATCAAAATTCTCGGTAATTAATTTTTTGTTAATCAATTAATTGTTTTAAGCTCTGCTGTCAGTCTGTGTACATAATCTAAATCCACTCATTCCCCCATTTCATACTTTCTCATGGCTTCCAAAAACCCAACAAAAATCCAATTCTTTATCTTAATTTGATCTCAATTTCCTGTAGCAGTCGCCATGGAAAGTCCAAGATGAAAGAGTTGAAATTCTAATTAAGCTGTAATGGCAGCAGCAAGTTGATATTTTTCCTCCCTGTACATTTTCTCCATAGTCAGCCCTCTCCCTCCCTCCATGTTTAGCTTGATCTCTTCAAATTTATTTCCTACTTTGTAACCGGAGGCAAGAGCCCTTGACTTGCTGCCCCCACAGCCACAGCCAAGGCAGCCATTTAAGTTGTGATTAAAAATTAATGGTTGAGTGAGAGGCAGCAGAGAGGGAACAGGGGAGGGCAGGCAAAGAAAGAGACAATGCTCGAGCGAGAGGATAGGCTTTGGAGAGGGGAGCAAGCCCAAGCAGCAGCTGCTCCCTGATAGAGGGTTGGAAGGTCTTCTCACAACTCTGCTGTGTTTAACTGCTCTGCTCACGCCCCACCATGAATATTGCATTACCGCACTATAGGGCTCCTTGTGTTACCCCCACTGAGTGTCGAGCGGAGTTGCAGCCACAGTGCCCAAGCATCCAAGTCGAGCCTTCCCCCCGCAGTGAGGGGGCCGTCCACATTTAGGCGGACACGCCACACAAACCAGACCAGCTTTCACACTACATAATTGCCAGACTGATTTAGAGAGGATCTGCATGTCACAGGCAATTATAATAAGTTCAGTAACAAGAAAATGGAACAATATTTTCTGGCATTTAAAGCCATTGTCACTATTTTTTTTTGGATTCTGATCTCTGATGAAGCTGTTTTTACACACTCTTCAGCAAAATCATTTCAAGTCACTGAGCAGAAAAGGATGGTTTCCATTAATACACACATCCATGGCCACAGTGGTTGTATTTTAATACATTTAAGCTCTCTTAACTCAAAGCTTTCCAAAGAAGGCCAGTAGAATAAGGGACAATCAGTTTGAGCCTTGCCTAGCTAACTCAGTGCATCAGTCTGACTCTTGGGCCATTTCTTTAAAAGCTAAACAGAAATACCACGGGGACTACACAAGGTCCTGACCTTGACTTTACCGGATGATGAGTAGTGGCACCTACATCACCGCCTGACCTTTTCTTCCTTCTGGCCTCTTTCTCTTCACCGTTTCAGCACGGCATTTCTCAGAGTCCATTACCCACTGATACATGGTCTCATTCCAGTGCTGCCAACATTGTTCCCCTGTAGTATAGCTCATTCAGGATTGCAGCTCAAAGTGCTTTGATCGGACTGGCAGCCTATTTAAAAACATAAAACAAGACTGAATGGAAATTAGTGTTTTGTAGGGTCTGATTTTTTTAGATTTGATCATTGTTCTTATCAGCTATGGGAATAATTTACGTGCCAATTTCATAAATTAGATTTTGGGATATAGTGAGATAAAATGATATGATGAGATGACAGGTTGTTAATAAATCACCAGTTTAACCGAATAATCTTAATGACATAGTTTGACTTTTTTGAAAGACCAGAAAAATATGCACGGAGAAGTGATCCTTTCATAAATGTGTTTAACATTGCGAAAGGGTCTGTTTTTTAACCCAAATATGTTTTCTTAAACTTAACCAAGTATGTTAGATCCCTAAACCAAGTATTTGAGTTCCCTAAACCTAACCAAGTATTCCCTAAACCTACCCTGGTATTTAACACCAACACGAGTCAGAAAACTATGACATCAGCACAACGCGATCAATCAGGTATAATGATGGTCCGAGAACAACATTAACTGTAATGTTTTAGGAACAGCACCAACACAGCGATATCAGATACACCAGCTATTTCCCACTGCTTCCAGTCTTTATGCTAAGCTAAGCTAATCAACTCGTAACTCTAGATCTTCTTATCTAAGTCAGATGCAAAAAAGGGACATAAAAGTGTCTTTACCAAACGTGGAACCATTCTTTGAACAACTTTGTTTTTTTTTTAAATGCCATGTACTTCAGTGGTGTTTAACCACAGAAGTCTTAAAAGTAAATAAAGTAAAAGTAAAGCCATTTTCAGTAGTTAAATGTACTTAGCTATTCAGCAAAATATTGCTTTAAGTAATGAAGCTGAACAACATTAGACATTAGATTAGAACCATTAAGTGAGGCAACGATAGCCCAACTTAATGACAGTTTTCCACTGAAAAGCTTGAAAACACATTAAACATGTGAAACATTGAGGTTGGTATGAGCACTCATAATTAATAAAATGATTTTTGAACTGAGCGTTACTCACCAAAGTTTGACCTTCTGCTCCTAAATGATGCATCATATAGAAATGTTTTATATGTTCTTGGAAAATACAGAAGTCCTTTAATTTTTTGATCTGCTATGTGGATTGTTTCCCTCAACTACAATAATGGTTTAGCCCAAAGGGGAAGCTACTATTAAATTTTTTATTGTAGCTAAACAAGCTTTTTATATATGAGTTGAGGATCTAAGTTTTCCGACACATGAAGGCTGAGGCATTTCAAACTGCAGCAGTGAAGAAAACAGCGAGTGCAGCTAGATTAAATTCTCCAGTACCTGAGAGTTGTTGTTGATTCTTGAAAATAAGCCTACACAGTCAGATAGAAGACTAAAATATTTCCTGTATGACTGTAAACAGTGGAGCTTTGCTTGTCAGAAAGAGGGCACTGTATATAAGTTCTGAGGCATGGCACTAGTAGAAGTGGATGTCGTCTAAGACTGTCAAGTCTAAGGTATAATCAGATTTGTAATATGCTCTTGCCACCTCCTCCTCATCACCCACCTCCTTGTTGCTACACTCTGTTCCTTCCGTTCTCTCCACGCTTCTTACATAATTTGTTAATTCTGTCCTATTTCCTCTGCTGCTGCCATCACTGTTCTTGCTTTAGGTCCTATTTGCAATGCTAATGAGGCGAGGCAGCAAGTAATGGTTTGTGGGGAAAAGAAGCTGCCTGGAAAGATGGTGATATGGTAATATGGCTCACTTTGGCATGGGGACAATTTTCTCGGAGAGTGGCTACATCATTGCACACACGGTGTCACTGTGTAAATATTACCAGACCTTGTGAGTCAAATGAGCAAAAAAGAAATTACTAAAGCTGAAACCTTGCAAAAGAACTATCAGCTTGCCCTCTACCTCTCCCTTTCCCATCACTGTAGTGGACCAGATGACTCTTGATTAAGGCAACAAGCAAGAAACCATTACTCGATTTCAGCCCATGTCACCATCAGGCAGCTTTCAGTAGGCAGCTCCCCACTTATCTCCCTACTGTCCATGTGATTGAAATTACAGTCACGCCAATAGCAGAGGCAAGTAAATGGATTATTGAGCAACTGTAAGTGGCTCACTCTACAGAGCTGGCTCTGTGTGCTCGCTGGCTAGACACAAAAAATCTAATAGCACTGTACTGCACGCTCCAGCTCTCAGATGAGTACAAGATGTATTCTTGAGTTTTATAGATCTATTTTTTTTTTAGTGGGAGGAATTTCAAATCATTGTGTTCCCAGTTGGTTTTATCTCATCTATTTGAAATGTAAATGCATACATACAGGCTTAACTATACTCTTTAAACCATTGTTCCTACTTAGAATCATGATCTGCCAAGAAAAAGTTGCCAACTTAATGAATAATTGAGCATCCCACTCTCTCTTTGATTGTAAAAATCTTCTAAGAGCTGCTGTAGTTTAGTTGATTGGTGTCTAATTTTGATAATGCATCCATAGAGAGGTGCAGACTGGTGTAAGCTGCATTTCAAGCACATTAAAATCTAACAAATCTCTTCAATTTCCCAATCTTATTTGGTTGTCTTGGTCTTATCGATCCATCACGTAGTCATGTGAAATGGCTTTCAACAACCCATCAGATTTGATCTGCCCTGGGTTAGGGTGTCACAATTCTCAAAATCCACGATTCAATTTATCTTTTGATTTTAAAGGTCATGATTCTCAACCCATTATATAAATGATTATAAACAGGAAAAAGGTGGAAATACATGTTTTTCTTCATTTAAGCTGTATGCAACAAGAAATTGCGATAATCTTAATTGCTTTAAAAAGATGAACCTCAAAATCTCAGGTGCACTGGTGCTACCAATGAAAATGTTTGTTTGTTGCACTTGACAGATTTTTGGGTGCATGTGTGACTAAAATAGTTGCATCCTGGAGCCCTGATTATTTGTTATATGGCCTTACAACCGTCTTTTAGGTGCGTCAGGAATTGAATGCCCATTTCAATCAATTTTCAATTTAAAATTGAAATTGTGGCACCCTGACCCCTGGGAGATGAATGGGCTGATATCAACATATAGACTGCACCATTTTTCCCTTGGATTGGATTGTCACTCTGTTTCTGCAAACACAAACATATCCCATCAGTATAATAATAACATAAAAATTCTCTACATAGTTAAAACTATATCTATGCATTTTATTTTTCTGATACCCCAAATTTAGCAGTACCACCATTTCAAAATGTAAGAAAAAAAAGGTTTTGAGGGCTATCTTTCAGATATTGGAGATATTTATTCATAAACTTAGAACAGTACATCATCAGTATACAGTGCATGTTTTGATATGTGTTATTTATTGTAGTTCCCTGCATTTTCTCTTATTTTGCATTAGCATTTGTGTTTAACAGCATCTGACTGGCTGGTCTATCCAGAGCATTCAATAATTTCAATTCTGGCAGAAGGAGCTGAGTATATTCATTTGATGTTATTAATGGAGCGTTGAGGAAGTCCTATTAATTCGAATACCAAAATCAGATATTCATATCACAGTCAAACGATTTTCTGAGTGTCAAAACTGGCAAAACTAACATTCAACCTATCATTTCTAAATATGAAGGAAACTACTGAAATTATATAGATAGGCATCCTTTTACAAAATCAATATGAATCAGGTCTCAGGACTCCGTTTAAAGAGTCTAGAATAAAGGACTCAAGTCTTCTATATGCGATACATGACATGAAATTATTGCCCTTTTTTGTTAACGCAGTAATTATCACCTTCTCCATTAAAGTGAAAGAGACCTTTTCTCAAGTGTCCAATTAAAGGAAGTGAAGAGAACCAGTATCAAATCATCTCTGAAGACCTTATTGCATCCCCCGCTGCTCGGCCATCCCTGGTGTTTTATTATTTTTTAATTTATTCACAGCAATTTCGAGTTTGTCTTTTGTACTTTCTAATGTCTATTTTGATTTTCAAAAACTGATATTCATCAATTAGGGGAGGAACGGTACTGCACCCTGTAGGGGCTCCCTCTTGGCAGACTGAAGAGTCTCCTGATTTCTGTTGATCTGACTTGTCTCATCCAACATAGTTCTGTTTCCTTTGTTTGCAGTCCAGGGCTTAATGGGAAAGATGGAATGAAGTGGTTGGGGTGAGTGGGTTGTTTGTGTTGGATGAATTCAAACATCTATGGAGAGGAGGGGGGCGAAAGAGGGGGAAAGGGTAAAGAGTCTATATGTTTGTTTTAGCGGTAGCCAGTGGGTTGTCGGTGGATTGTGTGTAATGAGAGGGATTAAGCTTACCCTTTTGTTAAGGAACAACAAAATAAAACCATAGCGATACAACCGGCATATGGTTATACTTGACTTTAAGCCTCTTTTGCTTGATCTACATCAGTTTTGTTCTATAAAAGACTGTTGTTTTCGTCTCCTGTGGTGTTTTAGAGGGTATCTTTAATTTCTCTTCTGTGGAGTGAATGAGCGTCCCATTAAGTTTATTTATTATTAAAACATGTACAAATAATAGTATGAAAAGACATGTTTCTGTGATTTGATGGTACACACATACATTAAGAGCTTAAAGATAGATATAATGTACAGTTGAGTTAAGATATGGTGGCTGTAGCTGTCACTATGGTGCACCAGGGATGATGTGTCCATGAAAGCTGCTGGCTGGAAGTGCTGATGTTACCTCTGTGTGCCATATACTGTCACACACAGTCTGAGTAAACAACACGCGAACCTGTCAGATGGGAAATGTAGATTATGAGAGTGAGCTTTACAATCCGCGGTCGCTAGATAAACGGCAAAGAATGCTCAACACTGTGCGCTGAGAATGTTTCCTTTTCATGGCCAAAGACATAACTCTTCTTGGATGATGCTCAAGAATATTATCAGGGATGGAAAAAACTCTAAAGAATTGTAGAACGCAGTAAATTGCAAAGGGACTCAAAGAACTTCAAAAGAAAATAACTCCAGTAATCTGACTTTCTGTCCTTGACATCCAGTGTGTTGAATTTTTGTGCAACAGGGAATTTATTTATTTACTAACAAAATTATTTTACTATTTTACAGTTGGTTGTGGCACAAGTGTGAAACTAAACATTTTGGCCATTCATTTAGTATTTGTTGCTTTGACATCGGTATCGGTATACTACAAGAAAATGGATGCTATGTTTCTTGTGAAATATACATTAAACAGACCTTTTAAACAATAGGAAGATGGGCTGCAACTATAAGTCTATTGATTGATTAGATGGAGAGAAAATTGCCAATTATTTTTGATGATTGATTAGTCGTCGTCATCAAGCAAAAAAAGCTAAGCATTTGATGTTTCCATCTTTTCAAATGTGAAATTGCAACCCAAGTGCCAGAATAAATGTTATCTACGTACATTTCTGCAAAACCACAGATAAGTTAAAATTGGACGTTGGCTTGTAATAACGTGAATTTGACAGTCAGCTAACAAGCATGTAACGTGAACGTGATATGACACGTTTGGTACAGATGTCAACCTTGACGTCTCTGTGGTTTGCTGATATTGTAACTGCTGGTTTTGGACTGTTGGTTTGACCAATCAAGTTATATGATGACGTTGCATTGGGTATTTGGATATTGTAACAGGCATTTTTCACTGTTTTCTGAGGGTTAATCAACCAAACTTTAAACTGTTTATCTACCAAGCATATTTAGCTAAAAAGATCACTCAGTTCACCAATATTTATTATTTGGCTCTCAGTCTCATTTTAGGATGTCATTTTAGTTTTTCAGGACTGGTTAAGAAAATGTACAAAAACATCAGGAAAATGTGGTCTGTTGATTTGAGCATTTTATTCAAAGCAGGTTAAAAAAGATTCCATTCATTTCATGTTGCTGTATTCATGTTGCTCTGCCTGTTGTCTTCCAGTATTATGACAACACAGTTAAATTCAAAATACTGTCAAAAGCACATTAGACAATCGGTTCAAAGGTCAAAGGCAGTTTGGCTCAGCATGACATGAACCATAACCAGGCCAAAACAGCTGATCAGACTCAGAAAATCTGTCTGACCCTCGGGTCAGCTTCATTAAGCAGGCGGAGAGACTTAACCAGCTGTCAAACATATTCTCTATTTTTAAAACACCAAGCAACAACAAAGAAATATACGAAACCACAACTGATTTTTCAAGCACAATAGGGTTGTTTGTTTTTACTGCATTTATCCAGCTCCTACAGTAGCAGCAGCCACATGGCGCTTAGTATTCGTTTTTTTTACCCTTTTCAGCACAGACTTGAGTTGCACACCACTTGAAAATGCTTTTCACATGTGATTTTTCACATGAGATCGCCTGCTCCTCTCCCAGTGGGTATTTTCCTATTTCTGTGTCTGTTTGCTAAGGCTCCAGCTTAGCAAACAGACACAGAAATAGGAAAATTAAAAGACAGAATACCCTCTATTCCAGTCTTTGGAACAATATGGTGAAAGACCTCAAACTTGCACACATAAATACAGTTAAGCAAAGAAACAACAAATGCCTAGCCTAAAATTAATCGTACATATGAGTGCTGCAAATAACAATTATTTTTGCTATTGATTCATCCATGGATTCTATTTTGAATCTTTATTTAAACACTGGATGGAAAAACCATTCAGGTTGCCTTCATTTACAATGATATCAAGTTACAGACCAGATAAACATAAATAGGCTAAAACTATGATAAGAATAAAGTATACATTTCTTTATATTTGTGTCATCTATAAAACATTATAAAACACTGAAAAATGACCATGACAGTATCCTAGAGCTAGTGATGAGCAAGTACAGCGTTATCTGTAACTGTCAACCAACTAAATGATCTGTATCCATATCCGTAGTTGAAATAAGCGGTGCTTCAACCAAAAATGGGTGCAACTAACAGGAAGTTGGTAATTACCTCTGCCAAGGAGGGTATGTTTTCACCTGTGTCAGATTGTTTGTTGGGTGATGTGTTGGTTTTGGTTGGTTGGTCGGATGGTTGGTTGGTTGGTTGGTTGGTTGGATGACACTGGTAAAAAGTTAATTATCTGTATCGGATATTCGTTTCAACCGAGTACTTGCTCAACCCTACGAAGAGCCTGAGGTGGCCTCCCCAAAAGTCAACAGTCCAAATACTTGTTATCAAAATACTTCCCAACTAATTTACTGTCAATCAACTGGATTGATCATCCAAAAGTAGCAGCTCTTTTAAATCCACATGTGCTGGATGGTTGGTTGGGATTTGTAGTATCAGTAGCCAAACAATAATCTGTTTATAGCTTGAGGGATAGTGGAGGCAAATAAGCCTGTCAGAAAAGGAAAGATGGGACTCTTGAATTGACTCAGAGGAGAAACAGAGGCACTGCGGTCTCTTAAGCCTCCACCAGTGAGGATGGAAGTGACTGTGACTTCCTCCTCTCGGTTCAGCTCGCTCTGTAGCTATTCACTGTATGAGCTCTTAAGTCTTTATCTCACTCTTTCTCTGTCTGCCTCACATAACCCTCTTCAATCTTCGCCTGAGAGCACCTGAGCTTTCAGGAAAGGACACACACATATATATATACACACAGAGACACAAAAGACACACGCACACGTCAACTCCAGCTGAGCCCCCCTGCTTACAGTGGTGTTAGGGCCTCATCTTTCTCCCTCAGCTGTGGAAATAGCCTGATCACTGATGGCTATGAACGGATACAGCCAAACACCAAGAGATTTTCAAACTGGGAAAAAAATCTGTAAACTAGACCTTCATGTGTCCTTTTTCAAGCATTTGAAAAATGAAATTAAGTTTTTTACTATTAATTAATAATTAATTATTAATGTGAGATTATTGATTTAATTGTCATCTGTAGTTGCTAGTTGTTAGAGGCATGATAAAAACACCATTAAAAATGTTGAGGAAATACATAATTACATTTATTTTGATCGATCAATCAATCAATCAGCACACGCTCAATTTATAAGCACTTCTAAGAAACCCGAACCAGCACGATGCTACTTTCCGGGTTAGCCAAATAAGTCATCCCTGCAGCACTCTATTTACCTTATAATGAAAATTTATTTCAAGCACTTTATCATAAAACGTTACCCATTTTTAATTTTGACTTTAAATGAGTTAGAAAAAGCCTGGTAGGGTTTGCCTAAAACTCCCATGACAACTTAATATGAGACTTAATATTACTGTTTGTTTTCTATTTCTAATCATTCTTCTTAATTTAAGTCTTGGATCTTGTTTATAAACCGAAACTATGTCCTCTACCACTGGCGTTCTTTCACTGTCAGCCGGAAATGAGGGGAAAACCAGCCAATTTCGATGAAGGAATAGACCTCAGTTTAGAGAATAAAAGAAGAATTACCATAGCAAACATGAAAAAGATTGCCTCTCAAACCATTTCCTTCTCTGCAGCTCTCACTGCGCTCACATCAAACGGCTGTGCTGCCTGAAAAGGTCAAAATCAGCCAGAAACACTTTGCTTCTGTGAAATCTCCCACCTTCATTTCATGGCCTAATTATTTCAAAACAAATGTGAAACAATGCCACATTCACCACACAGTGCAACTCCGACAGAAGTAAGAGTCCACAGAGAAGCCTTGAAAGTGTGAGATTTAAAAGTCTGAGCTTTTTTGAGTTTAGATAGATGGCCAAAAACTGAACCGTCACAGAAGGTGGAAATTAAACTTTATTGATGTCTGAAGGGAGATTAGGTTTGTGCAAGGAACAAGATTAATACAGTCGAACAGGGAAGTATAAAATGAGATAATATACCACAAACATAATACAAAAAATAGCAATGAAACAATTAAGGCAAAGGGAAAATGCTACATGTTAGCAGAGAGAAATACAGTAAAATACCTCTAGCTGAGTGCTCGTCCAGCCCCACACCCACACATTCTCTACTCTGTACTTCTTCCATGAACCCCCTCTCCCTCAAACACTGCCTTCCTCCTCTTGCTAATTATCAAGTGCGGTGACTTTTTCCTCCAGCAGCTTGTTAAGCTCTCCAGGAGCATAGCTGACCCACTTTACATGCAGATCTGTAGGCTGAAACCCTGCTGGTGGCTGCTTTCTCTCCTTTCATTGAGCCCCACAACACTACTATAGATTAGGTGGCTTTACTTAAAAAAGAAGTCAGGAAACCTTTCTCTAAGTTTCCACTGGTGAATTTATTATAGTATATAGTTTCCACAGTTGGCAGAGCTCAGAAATGCAGCTTTTTGTCGAGGAATGTTTTGACATTTTGAGAAATTCTGTTATTTTTAGTCTCGGCTGGGAGGCTAACAATAGCAATGATTGATAGATTAGCATGTTAGCATGTTAACACTGTCAGAGTCAAGTCAGGTCAGTTTTTTTTATATAACCAAGAATCACAAGTCACAGTTTGCCTCAAGGAGTTTTACAATCTGTACAACATACAACACCTTCTGTCTGATCCTGGATTTGAATCAGGAAAAACTTTTTTTCACACTATTAGTCATATTATTACAAATCAGGGTATAAGTGTGGCTGATGGGAACTTGTTCAGTTCCGTATCCTGTACTGATGGTTTCTGATGCTTATGTGTAAACTTTGACCTGTTGGTGGTGCTAAATGAAGTCAGGAGATCACCAAAGTCGTCTTTTATTGTAAGTATTAAGTATTTTGTGAGGTCTTTTCTTGACAGGTACTATTTAAATGAAACTGCTGACAGAATTTACCTAAGAGCATGAGTGTCTGTACCAAATTTCATGCCAATTATTCCCATAGATGTCTATTAGTTGTCAAAAAGTTAAATTCATACAAGTGTTGGATTAGAGCCACACTGCTAATGTGGGTGAAATGTTTCCTTGGACAGTCGACATTGTTGGATATAATCAAATCACTCTCAGTGCAGTCAAGCAGAAATTATATTGTGATAGACATGAACTTGAATTGTATTTACATAGACGTTAAAATTCAGCCAACTGAATCACAAATGTGACATTTTTATGATTGCAGCCACACCTCTTTCACAACACATTGTCCTGCATTGACATCTGTTGAAGCTATGTTTTCATCTCATTTAATTGTTGAGCTTTGAGGCAAGATGGTGAGTCTAGGAGGAATAATTTGTCCTTTTATTCATATATTCACACAAGTTTTTATCCCCGACATTATTTTAGATGTGTCAAAATATCAAATTGCCTATTCTGTAATATTGTTATTAGTTCTAGGGTTTTTGGGAGTTTTTTTCACGTACTATTTCACATGTATTAAACAAAATCATAAATATGACTATAAAAACTATTTTTTGGTAAACCACATGCCCCCCTGTTCTCCTGTCACAAACTACATCAGTATTTTCACAGACAGACAACAGTGCATCCTATTAGCACTGCGAAGTAAATATCCGTGCCCCCTCACGCTCAGCATAGACGGAGACAAGATTGGAATATCCAGCACCAATTATAACCCTGCTTGTATGATGCTGCCTGTCTCAATGCCTCTTCTTTACTGAAGGTTACACCATGTTCGACTCATCAGACTGGAGCCACCATTAACACTGCTCCCTGTAAAAGCATGGAGTCATACTGAAAATCTCCATCATTAGCCGTACCTCCCCTGCGCCGCCCCACCCCCACTCTCCAAAAAAATCAATAGCATCTGCTGCTGTACAGCTAAGCCTGCTTCATTGCTGACGGAGACAAACAGCGGGTGAGCTAAATTGATTAAGTATCAAGCTATTTTTAGAGGGGATGATTTCTAAGTTTGTGCACATTGATGAAACAGTAAAAAAGGAGCCAAGCATTGAATGCATTTGCAATGATTTCTGCAACTAAATTCTCATCATCATCTGCTGTTACGATAAAATAAACATGAATATGTAACCCATGCCTGCCACAGCTTTTGAAATAGTGATGAAAGGGCTGCGGCACACTCGGTGTCTGTGCAGCGAGCATTTGTCACATGCCTACAGTGGCTGTGGGTAATTAGCGTGTGACACAGAACACTGCTAAGCTAACAAACGATGCATATAAGAGATCTAATTGCATGTTGTGGCATATTTGCCGTAATTATCAACCCCACCCACCTCCACAGCCACCCATGCTCTATTGAAATGTTAGCCTCTTCAAGTATTATCATGATGCACGTGACAGCAAACTGTTAATCAGGAAAGGGCTTTACTTCCTTCACCCTGCGCCCCCTTCCCCCAGCTGCCTCTGTTTATTTGCTCTGCATCTGTTTGAAGTGTTTCTTTGCCTCAACAACAGAGAGTTCCACTGGTGGAGGAAATGTTTGTATACGTGCATTTATGTTCAAATAACACGATAGGTTTCCCTGAACTGTTGGAAGTCGTTATAGCCATGATTTTAATGAATCGTATATATGTGCACAAGCTTTTTGTCAAGCTGCACACCTCATTCGTGCACACCCATGTACGGGTACATTTATTTTTGGATGAATTCATCTGTGTGCCGAGTGTCTGCCTGTGCGCATGTGAATAACACGGCTCAATTTCCATTTTTATGAACAATCCAGTTACCTCTGTCAAGGAGACTGATGGAGAGAGCTCTGCTGGATCAATGTCATCGTGCCTCTGGCATGCCAAGGAGCGTGTCCACTGTGTTACTGCTTCCTTTGCTTCTACTCACCCCCTCCCTACATGCACTTACACTTTGTCATACATACACTCTTGCTCACAGATTCACATTTTTCCCCTCGCTATTTCTCACACATCAGCAGACGGTCTACATTCTGACATTTGACAGGCCCATCAGCATTTTTCTTCCTCTCACTACAAAGCCTGTAGAGACCCAAACATAACCTTGAGCTAACTTAACCTTGAGCTTAATGAGCTACTTAACCAGCCCCAAGAGATTCCTCTGATATTTGCTGGTCATAGTGTTAGCTGTGGGCACTCGAGAACCTGAAAAATGGGAACAAACTTGGTGCTAAAATGTTTGTAGCAGAAGGTTGGTCACTTTTAAAGCCACAGCTGTTATTATTTTTGTCAGAACTGCAGCTCTCACCCACACAGAAACACACTCACACACACACACCATTTGGCGCAGGCTTTGATCCAAAGTAGTAAGAATTATGTGCAGTGGGAGTGGAGGCACTAACCCTGGCAGTGTTTGTACTCTTCTCTCCCTTTTTGAGCTGTGCTGCACCACATGGAGCACGCAGATGGATAAATCCTTGAGCAGTGTAAGATTTATCTGAAATGATGGTGGCTATTAGACAATGTCACGCAAATAAAAGGCGTTCCCCTCCGATTCTTGTTGATTCCAGTGCAAGAACACAACTTGCCAAATTAAATCCCCCTCTGGGCTTTTATGATAAACAGCATGAAGATAGTCTGGCAAAGTGTAGCGTCTTTGAAACTGACTGTCAAAAAGACGGATTCATCCCCATCACATGTCTTGTCGAAGACATGTGAGGCAGAGGTTTTGTTCTTCTCACCCACTGAGGATCTTAAATGTTTGAAAGACTCGAAGCATACTGCAAAGACCCCATGCTAGCTTTGTGTAGATGTCATTTAATCCCATGAAAGAGCCCTGCAGAAAAAAAACAGTCCTATTGAAATACACAAAAATGTCAAATGTGTACAGCCTAGGTACAGTACGTTTGTGCATATTCCAAAAATACTATTCCTGTATCAGTGTTTACTAAATTATTTAGCAAGGTGCATTAACGTCTGTTATTTTTCTGAGAGTGCTCCACAATCGATACAGAGAATCTATTGTGTTGTTCCCTCTCTTCAGTTGCTGCTCTGTTTGTTTTTGTTGTTCTCAGCTGCTGCAGTTGGTCAGATAAATCACAATCAGTCAGGACAGAAATTGGAGATCCATAAATGAAGCCACACTTTGTTGGATTCCCAGTGATCCAACATTATTGTACATTTTCAACAGAGGAACTCTCTGAATGCCAAGTTTCCACTGGTGAAATAATTATAGTATATAGTTTCCACAATGGGCAGAGCTCAAGAATGCAGCTTTTTGTAGAGGAATGTTTTTGACATTGTCAGGAATCTGCTTTCTCGCTTTTTTAGCCTGACAAGGGGAATCCAGCCTGGCTGTAATCAAAGGTGACAAAATCCACCTTCCAGCACCTCTAAAGCTCACTAATTAACAGTTTATATCCCATTTATTTAATCTGTTTAAAAAGAAAGTTTAAAAACAACAAGTCACTGCTCCCGTACATGCAACCCCAGTAAAACCACAACTTGCTCTTTTTACACTCTGGTTTTGGTCAGATCAAAAAAACAGGATATAATGTGTTAAATATTGGGTTTCGAGGTGCTAGCAAGCAGGTTTTTTAACCCCTGGATAGAGCCAGGCTAGCTGCTTCACCTGTTTTCAGTTTTTATTCTAAGCTAAGCTAAGCTAAGCGATTCCAACAAGCAACATGTGAAAAGGCTGTTTTACATTGAGTTGCATGTTGGAACTATTTCTCTTTGAGCCCTGTGACTTCCTGGAGTTGTGTCATCGAGATGTTGCCACAGGTAACCCACAGGGAATCCAGGAAGTAACTTCTTCAAGGAGCAAGATGAAAATGTAAATGAAATAGTATCACAAAATGGCACGTAACGTCCCTTAAAACCACTTTTCAACTATTTACAGTTTGTGTACAGAATAAGCAAGATATAACGTGTTTATTAGTGAGCTTGAGCTTGTTTGTTACCTTTGGACAGAGCTAGGCTGTCACCAAAACAGTGTTTCCCCAAAATTCTTTGTTCTATGCTAAGCTACGCTAACATGCTTTGGTGATATATCTGCCATACAGACAAGTGAATAGTATTGATCTTATCATCTAACTCTTGGTAAGATAGCAAGCATATTTCCCAAAATGTCAAACTATTTAACCTTTAACAGAGACAATTTCTAAATGTCAAGACTCTATATTTCCTCCCAGTGATTTAATTTATTGTTTACCTTTTCAACAGAGTGTCGAGCCCCAAAAATGTAGCTTTATGCAAAATTCCAATAATCCTGTTTTTTATTTGTTTGTTTGTTTTAAATAAGGGAAATCCCCCATTGCATATTGCTGCATGTGTATCCCTGAAGGTATCATATGTACACAGTAGAGTTAAAGAAGATTCTTGGTTTTCTCCAGACTCTGATTGCTTGTCTAAATTGGTTTTATCAGGTTTACCTTCCCAACAATCAGTAATTCAGAACAATCTGATTCTCATATGGCTCATTGCCCAGTGAAGTGTGAGGTGTGTAGCTGTTGAGTCCGAAAGTAATGTTATACAGTATTTATCAATCAAGCTATACGGTACAAATGTGGATAATGTGTGCATATATGTTAGTCTAGTTTTCTTTCCATACATGTGCACATATGAATAGTTATGTTGCTGAGTGGCAGCAGAGATGGCTGGCCTCACGGGGTCCTCTCCCCTGAGGACGAGTCTCAAGCTGACTGCTAAACAACAAGCACTACTGTACATGACTGTGCAGGAACAAAGCAATGCACAAAGCTTCCCATCTCCTGACCTTAAATCTAGTGTGTGTGTGTGTGTGTTCGTGTGAGTGCTTGAGTGTGTTCCTTCGACTGTGTATCAGTGTATGTGAGGAGAGAGTGCCTGCAGGGGTGTCAGCGGAGGTTTAAGATATTCAGCTTGCTGTCAGCACCGACACATTTCTCCCTCTGCACCGCTGCACAGATATGCAAATCCAGCCTCCTCAGAATGCAGAGCACCAGATCAGCTTCAATTTATTCCATTCTGCTCTCTCCCTCTCTCTGCACTCACCCTCCCTCTCTGTTCCTCTCTGCTCTCTGTTTCCCTGCATCCCCCCCCCCCCCCCCCCCCCCCCTCTTCTCTCTCTGCTGTCTCCACTCTGCCTTTGGTTTTCTGTTTGGTCTTAGCTGCTCTGTTCATGGCATATGCCCCCACTGAGGAATTGTATGGAGGTGAGAGGATTTCTACTGAGCAGCCTTCAAGTCTAGGCTTAGTGCAAAGAAGCGCTCCATTCTTTCAGTCTAATACAAGGTGCAAGAGGTGCAAGGTTGCCTGAATGTGTGCATTTGAACACATATACTCTTCTAACATGTGTGTGTGTGTGTGTGTTTTAGTCTTGCTGTTGTCGAGGATTGTTTGTATTGTGCACACACAACAATGTACCGCTCCCTTCCCTCTTGTTAATTACCAGCGATAGAGCAGCAGCGGCCTACATTGCTCGTGGTGAAACACAATTAGTCAGTTGCCAAGCTGCTCTCAAAAAGGCTATCTCACCAACACACAGTGTCATCAGTAATCTAGTCTCAGCATAATCTAAATGCCAATGTCTATCCTCTGTGATCCATCCCCAGCCCACACTACATTTACATTCTAATTAGATGTGGCCAAGGCCGCTTTATAAGGACTCTCTTTAATAACACGGCTGTATTCACCTTTTCAGAGTCCCATTGCGGCTGTAAAAAAAGCGGGCTACATTTTATATTTTGTCCCTTTGACATTGTGGCTACTGAGGATTTAAGCAGCTTTTAAAGCCCTCGGCACCCGAGTGTGTGTAGCCTGACAAGAGGTTTTCTTGTCTCTCAAGGATGAATTGTAAATGGGACTGCAAGAAATGTAGATATGGTGTCAAAGCAGGAATAAAACGGCAACACTCCTCACAGTACACCCAATTTGTCCACAATTAAGCATAAAGGACGTGTAATTTTGGTCCTAGTAGGATTGTTTTCAACATTTATTTGAATAAAGATTTAATTGACCTTGTATTTTATGTCATAACAATGATGGTACTTATAATTTGTTGATTGCAATTAGAGCTTCTAATCTTCTGATTGTTGTCTGGTTGTCTGATTCATTGAGTGATTGTTTGATCAATAAAATGGCATCGCAGTTTTTCAAATCCCAAGTGAACGTGACTACGAGGAACTTTGAGCTTTTGTTGATTCTAGCACCCCTTTTGACAAAAGTGGTACAGCACCAGCACCTGCTGTTGTAAAGATCTTTGCTTTTGCGCATTTGTTTGGAAGTGAGTGGCAGAGAGATCGCAGGATGGATGGTGATGAGGTAATGTATTTGTATGTGATTTCATTAATAATAACTATATAAAATAGCAGTCTTTTCACTGATGGTCCTGTTTGCTGACATGTGGCATGTGGTTTTGAAAAAACACTGCAGTGAATAGGCTATTTGTTTTGTTTGTTTTCCAACACATCCTCATACCTAAACGGCTGAGTAGGTCGATTGCCAGGCACTCCCAAAATGACATGTATCACCTTTTAACAACATTACCACAGCGTACCAGTGACAGACGTACCGAAACTCCATTGTACACTTGTTGTTTGGCACTAAAACTACTTGGTCCGGTTTAGGAAAACATTTTGTTTTGGCGTTTAAAATAACCATGTTACTTCTGTGACTTCAGTTACAAACATACCTACGTTACATACTAGCTGCAGTTACTTTATGTACATGACGTAATTTCACTACGTTAGTAAAAGTAAGAGTTTTGTATTCACACTGGATATGAACAGCAGTCTCCTGGATGATAGTCCAATGCTTGTTTGGCCGACCATCCTCCCCCGACCCCCTTGCTTTTTATATTACTTTCCCTGACTTCCTGTAAGGAAGTAATAATTACTACTGCAGCTAAAGGTTGTCAACCAAAGAGAAACAAAAATATGGTTTCTCTATAAGCTGCTTTAAAAGTCAATCTATGTGGTTGTTTTTTTGATGAGGATGAGCTGTCATTTGACAACAGTAGCCCCTTTGTGCCGTATTCGTGTTCATCCATCTGGCCTGTAGCCTACAGCGCGTAGGGCTATGTTTTTACCACCAGGTTTCTCCAGTATCTTCCATTTGTGTTCTGTTTGTGGACAACAAACGTTTATGGAAACGACATTTTTTAAACCTGCTGAAAACACAATCACAGTTGAAAGATGTGTCAAAAGTAAATGGAGATTTGATGTACGAAATTGGAGGAGACAGAAAGCAGATGGCACTTGGTGCCAGAAACTTGCAGAACCTGGTTAATTGTTTCTGTACTGTGAGCTTGTAAAAGCTTGTGTTGCACCCCCTTTACCTCCATTCTTTTTCCTAAACCCCGGAAAGATTTCAGGCACAGAAATTATATTTGCTTTAAAGGTTCATTTTATAAGATGTTGATTGTTTAGTCTCATTCCCAACTCATCAAATACTAACGCTTTGGGTTGGTGGCCAGTCCGACCTACCAACCCAAAGACTCTTCAACTATTTCACAAATTGGACCATTAAGGCCTGTGATCAGAATAGATTCATTTTCTGTCAGTCGACTAATCAGTAATTGGACTAATTGTGTCACCTTCAACTTTAATGCACTTTGTAAGAAAAGAAAAGTCTCAAAGAATTACACTTCAAAAACCTAAACAGTCAATTCATTTGCCTTTGACATAGTATTTCTTGACAGTCCCATGTAGAAACTCACTCTGTTGGATTTAAATTTTTATCTTGGTGTAATTAGCAGCTCTTTTTATAATTCTGTTATATGAAAATGCTCATTTTTTAATTGGAGAGAAGTGACAGCTGTTAAAACAACATGTAGTTACAGGCGTTCAGAGTGTTTGGAGTAGCTGCCTGAATTGGGGTTTCGGTGACAACACGTTTTAACAAGAAAATGTGCTAGAAGCTAATGTTAAAGGGAAAAAAACCATCTTGTGGATCACTGCCCTCATTTTCAGTCTTGTGAATGCTCCCTCGAGGGTGGTGAGAAGTCTGATTGGGATACTTGATTTTCTCATCACCAGCATTTTCACTGCAGACTGACTGAAATAGTTGATTTTATCAGCTGAGAAAATTACTGAGGAGAAAGGATTGGCAGGTTTTCAAGGTGCAATCATCAAACATCATAACTGAATACTTGTTTGTACTTGTGTGCTTTCAACAAATCCTCACAAATTACACGGCTAAACACATTGTTTGCCCTCTAGAATGGCACATTTAAGTGTTTTCTGATCTGATGCCACTATCGTTTGTAAGTGCCTTCCAAAACTGTTACAGATTACTTTTGTGAAAACAAAGCCATTTCCTTTTTTTGCTTAAATGTAAACATTTGTCGAATGTCAGCATTTGCTGGAACAATTGATGAGATCCATCTAATTTTTCTCTATCATTTCATGAGTTGTGGCCCCAATTATACAGTATTGCCGTATTAGGGGTATTTTTCTCTTCTTCAGTTTCACAGACATGGTGATGTATCATAGATGTTTTGTCTTCCAATGCCCATAAGCATCACAGAATCACTTTATCGTTATACCCTTGTTATCACTAGTCTTGGATAGTATTATTTTTGAAAGTAACTTGTAACATTACAAGATTATTGCCATTAAAAAGAAACATGTTACGTTACAGTGTTAACCTACTGACCTACTTCACTCATGAAGGTATTTTCGTGTTACCAAAAGTCAAACCATCTTGAAATTCCTTGAGCATGTGGCTGCATATATTGTTAGAGGATGCACGTCTTCCTTTAATTGTATTGGTGAATTTCATACAGTAATGGGTTACTTATTTTAAAAAAAAAAAAAACTAAATGGCACATTACTTGAATTGCAAAACTAATGCATTACGTTACTAGTTACAAGTACTCTACCCCAACACTGGTCAATGTGGAGAACATGGTGAGTTACTCTGTGATTCCCACACTTAATCAGCATTCATATGAAATTGAGATGGATAATCTCAGCAATGTGAGTTTGGCATGATTTGGATTTCCTGAACACATTCTTTTAGTTAAATATGAAATATGTGTTTTGAATTTCATGTGCTACTTTTTAATCAATACCTGCTGTACTTCCTTCTTACATTACAAAAATGAACGAAAAAAACATGCATGTATTAATCACTTTTTTTATTGGCCATATGTGAGCAGATTATAGCGTGATGTTGAAAATAAGGCCTTCCCCGTCTCAGTTGAGCCTGTGGATGATTTGTTTTAATTGCTTAATGCTGCTGGACTGTGGATTTCTTTGCAAAGGACTCGGGTTGGATTTTTACGCAGTCCAAAGAATGTGACTTTATGCACGTCGTTAAGTGTCTCATTGCTGTGCTTCTCTCCACTCTGCTAACAGAGAGCAACAGCAGCTAATGTTAGTTTAGAAATGGAGAAAGTGAATTTTTACAACCAAGTTACGCTGTTTTGATCATTGTGAAGTCTCAACGAAACAAAGAACTTTACCTGCACCTTTTTTCTTAAGAAAAAAACTGAAAATAACTTTTATAAACTTTTATGCAACCAGTCAGATTTCTTGTTATGTTTCAAATTGGTTTCAAGCTGGCTTTTCGAGAGTCCAATATGGCTTCTGATTCATTCTGCGTGGTCTAATGAACTTGGAGCCTTCATGGATAATACATGATGGACTGTAGTGATATAGGGAAAATGGAAAACGAATTGGAAAATGGAAATGCAGAACAGAGTGCTGTTATCTTCACTGAGTCCGCTTCTCGGGACATCTCTGAGTTCATTATTACGCATGACCACTTACAAAGATTACCTCTCCAAGCCAGTGGTGTATTCTTGGTGAAACTCAAGCATTAAAAGTTTATCCATAGTTACAGTTAAATATAAGCAAAAAAAAACAGTTATATGGATGGATGTTAATTTTTAACAAAAGCTATTATAATACATTGGACTCCAAAGTGCTGTAAGCTTTATCTGTACTACGCTGATTGACAAGTCTTGAAAGCATTAAGCAACCGGAATCAGGACGGTTTTAGATAAAATCCAAGCTGTGTCTGTCTCTACTGAAGCATAAAGCCAGAACAGTAAATGGTGAGAACAGTCTGAAGTTGGATCCAGCAAGTGAATTAGAAATTCAATTTGTTTTAAGCAACGTCCCGATGTCTGTATATTCTCTGGAATGAAGGAAAGCATTAATGCTCAGACACAGTTCAGTGGGGAAATGCTAAATAGATCCATAAAACACAGAGAGCTCCTGCCTGTGATCTTACAGTATATTTATGCTTTGAACAAGATGTGGCACAGTGCACAGAATTGATTTTGTTTTCATCTGTAGCGCTCATGTTGTCTCCAGCTGACTGCTCAGTTTTTTCACCGCTTGGGAATGAAAATCAAACCCGGTGGCCCCGACAATGAAAGGAACAAATCATAAAAACATGTGCTCTCTTTTACACCACAAAAAACATAAATAAGATCCACTCCAAAAGGCAGAATGAAGTGATGAAATCTGAATTAAATTGTTCTGAAATGTTCCAAAACTATTTTAGTCAAATGCAGATTTTTATTAGCAAAATGTCTGAAGATGATAAATTATTTCCTATGATCCTTTATCAACAATGTTGAGTAAGGCTGTAACTCAATTATTTTCACTGCCAATTAATCTGTTGGTTATTTTCTCAATAAATCAATTTCTTTTTGTCTATAAAATGCCAGAAAATGATGAAAACTGTTGATCAGTGTTTCCCAAAGACCAAGATTGCATCCTCAAATGTCTTGTTTTGTCCACAACCTAAAGACATTCAGTTCAGAAACCAGAAAATATTCACATTTTAGAAGCTGGAATCAGACAATTTTGACTGCTTTTCCTTAAAACATGACTCAAACCAATTAATCAAAGTAGTTGTCAATTATTCAACACTTGACAACTAAACGATTAATCGTTGCAGCTCCACTGTTGAGCTCCAGTCTTCTCAATAACAAACTGTCCTGCAGCTCCCCACCAGCTCATTTTAAAAGCATCGAAGAGAAGTGATTGATAAGCTGTGAGGCTCTGGTCCTCATGGCTGCAGGGGAGACCTGCTCTCTCTGTGAGGAAACATCAGCACAGGCAGCTCCTAGAAACTGACGGACATTCTTGATCACTCGTTACAGGTTTCTCAGTAATTGTGCTTGAAAAGCCAGAACCGGTGTTTCTTTTAAACTGGAGATGTTTAACTAACAGCGCTCCTCAACAGAAAAGGGTCAGGCATCAATGGTGCTCTGACAGAGCAGGACATGTAACACATGGCTTCCAGAAGGAAGATCCATCTGCCCGTTCATTTGTATTCAACAGGAACTGCTATGTGAGAAAATCTGAGAATCTTCTCTTCTGCTACATCATTTGTTCATAACAATTTGTAGTTTGGGGGTATCTCTTACCGCCAAAAGTTACCCAAATTAAACTTCAATATTAAGCCCCCATAACCAGTGTTTAAATTTGATTCTGCAAGATTCATTTGCTGTCACTGTTACTTGTTTTGTGTCACCAAATGAGGTAAAGTTAAGTCATCACAAGACCTGAATGCCAGACTCAACTTTAACTTAGTTAAGTTTGTTTGTTTTTTTTTTTATTTCCATACAGCATTTTCCCCATGACCAACATTATAACCGAGACATCTGTAGACGGTTGACACCTTGACCTGAAAACAAGGTCAATTGTGACTCAATTTTTGACCCATTGAGGTTACATATTTGAAAATCAAGAAGGAGAAACACTAATGCACATATTCAATGGCTGTTTTAACCCGGAAGTAAGCCCACAAGTCAGAAAAGCAAACTGTCTTGGTAATGTCAGTAACACGATAATATCTTCTTCCTAACACTAGCTTCCCAAAGCTACTGGTCCTACCAGACCAGGTAAGATCCAGTGAGTTTTTTCATTTGCAACAGAAAGAAAGGACCGTTTTAGCATTCAAAACTTACATAGTTTTTCAAACAGTCCACATTCAGTCTGTGAGCAACTTTGTTTATTATGGCTAAAACAGGAAGCTTCTTCTTGTCAGTGTGCAGAAGTCTCAAGCAGCCACAGAGCTTTAAACATTTAAATAAAGTATTTTAAAGTGTTGTGTTTCCGCAGCTTCGGGCAGAAACGGCAGTGAAATATTAAGAGCCCATGCACATAAAAGCAAAAATGATGATGATTATTAATTTAATTTTAACTGACAAGACTAAGCTCCGAGCAGTTTTTTAACATTAATTTCCAGAGGACTGAATAGATGCAGTAAACTTTGTGGTTGCTCTTGCCAGGATGTCTGATTGGCTGTTGACATCAATGACTCTAAAATGTTCAGCCATGTCCAACATTATTTGGCTGAGAGACTTTTAACTGTTCACACAGCTGAGCTTTCCTGGTTGTTCAGCTCGACAGGAAATGAAGCACTTTTGCGAAGTTGTTTGTCATGTACAGTACATTTGTGTGGGAAGAGAGGGAAAGACTGTGGACGGTAGCCATGACATCAGCTTTGGGTTTGTGTTGTGGCCTGTGACTATAACGTGACCATAATTGTCAACAGTAGCCTGAGTAATGATCATCGACCGAGTCCTCGAAGGTTTTGGAACCACAGTCCCCTCTAATGCGCGCTGTTGTATTTATTTTTACACAGAGAATGGCCTCCAGCATGTAATCAATATGTATACTGTGTGACACCATTGTCTCACTCTCAACACAAGCTCACACAATTGGATCGGTTACTGCCAACAGGCTTTTTTCCCACAACGTAATCACAGTCTGTTATGTAGGAACTTGTAATAATCAAATTGTTAGTGGCCGTTATGTACAAAACATTTACACACTGAACATTTTGCTCAGGCTGCACTTCTCTCTGTTGTATTAATTTAGAGCAAAACTCTGTCTGATCGTCAAATGCACAATGATCAACATTTAAGAGTTGACCAGAACAGCAAAAGTCTGATGTTAGCTGCCAGTGTACCTCGCCTCCAAGCCCTTGAACACTGAAGACATTAAGGATCAACCCGCTCACATTTTCCCCGCTTGTCAGGATGTTTGAACCGCTAAACCTCCAAATATAAGCTTTACTCTGCAACCTGTAAGGCCAATATATACATCAAACAGTCAATTGCTGTTCTGACAGTGAAAAACTTTCAATTTGTCGGGTAGAGGTGGTTTTCATCACTTGGTAACTTTCTGAAGCTGACAATCTGACATTCATGCTTGCTCTCTGGAGCGGCCAGCTAGGTGTGTGTTGGAGAGAAAACTGGCAGAGCGCCAAACACTTTGCAGAATTTTTGTATTTTCTCTTTCTTGCTGTTTTTTGCAACTGCCTGTGTTGATGGATAATCAAATTCCAAACAAAAGCCAGAAAACATCTGCCAGAATACAGAGACTGTCCCATCACGTCCACTTTTATTGAATGGACTTCTACAGCCGGTGCTAAATACCTGTTGTTTTCTGTATCCTGGTTGTTGAAGTCTGAACCAATAAGTCTCCTTACAATAACAAGCAACCAGCTTCTCAGCACATTTTAGCTGAATTCAGTAGCTGTCTAAAAAAGTTAACATTAGTTTCCTGACACGAAGATTCCTGACTGTGTTTTGAATGAGTATACAGTGTATGCGCCTTGAGGCTGCTGCCACCACAGTTTAAAGACTATTTACCATAGAAAAATCCTTGATATGCTGCTCATGCTGTTTGTCTGTAGATGACTAAGATTGCTATAAAGGCATCAGCCAGTCATAAAATGAACTGTTAACACTGCAGTCTACAGTTGTAAGCAGACATTTAGTCAACTATTTTCTGACACTATAATGTAGTTGTAATAAGATACAGGGACATTTTTAAATCTGTTTCAGCCAGAAGAAAGAAGCTGCTCTGTAGTCTGGTGTTATGGCACCGGATATTTCTGACGGATATTACCAGACGACCACAAAACAACTAGCTTATAATGTAATATATAATGTCGGTCTTGCTACTGAGCTATATCTTCCTGTTATCTTATTACTATGAAGACCTGACATTACTAGGGAAGGTTGATAACTTTGGCTTTAGCTCAATAAATTGTAGCTGTAGTTTTACATGTAACCTAGGTGTATGAACGGTAACGTTAATAAAACAAAGATTTGTTTCACCATAATCATATTATTGTTTTTACTCTTATTTATAGCCACCAGTAGATACATTACCTCGTCACCATGCATCCTGAAAACAGATGAAAATACGTTGCAACTTTCTTTCACTGTCTTCCAAAACAAATGTAGTAGCTAGCCGGATACCGCTTTTGTCCACAGGGATCGCCAGACTCAACCCAAAATTAAAGTCCTTGTAGCTGCTTTAAAGTGTTTATTAATGTACAGAATTTGTCAACAACTATAATTTCCCCTATGATGATATTTACTGTATATAATTACAACTGTATTTAAAGGTGCACTGTGTAGTTTTGGAGAAGAAATTCAAACTCTTGATATTTATAATATTAATGAGGTAATAATACAAACTCAGAATATTTATTTTTTCCATAACTGAATGAACAAGCTGTTCTCAGAGGAAAATAAGGTCCCAGAACACTGTTTAAAGCTAGAAAGGTGGCAGGGTCCGCCACATATAAACAGTATGAAATTGTGTTGTCCTTTAAGGTCAGTTTGTTTATTCAGTCATGAAAATTAAGAGTTTGATTATTTAGTTTGTTTACTCATAAGAATAAAACAGTCAATAAAGATCTTTCTCTTCTGATTAAAATTTCTTCCCAAAAAACTACATAATGCACCTTTAACTATATTGCCATTCATTGTCTGTTCATACACCAGCCTCCACTTGGTGTATGAACACAGGGACAGTTATAGTTGTTGACAAACACATTATATCTGCTTATAACTACATTAAAATGTTTATATAGTGTTAAATATTGAATATGGGGATTAAAGTGTTGCAAATGAATTTAATGGTCAATCTTAGTGATTTGAGTGGAACCAAATCTGTTAAATCAGTTGATCCTCATGGAGAGATGTGTGCAGATTATAATGCAGCACTTAGTGAATATCACAGATAAAATACATGTGAGAAGAGAGAGCTTGCAGGGGTGTCACGAATTGTAGCCGACACTTTTTTCCTGAAGGGAATTTAAAATTGGTATTAATTATCAAAAATCATATTAATTCAGGACCACATACTGCTTTAACAGTACAATTATACTGATTTCTGAAGTGTATTATATCCAGCAGAGCCAGGGAAACCACATGAAAAAAAGAGTGTTGTATAATGAACTGATAGTAGGTACAAGCTATGTTCTAGTTTGCATGGTATTTTGGGAGCACTGATATAAACCAGTTATCACCATGTCCTCACTGCTCCACATCCGCCCACCATCCAGCACTACTTTTGCTGTCCTCGACTTGTCAGACACCAGCTCTCTAGCGAGTTGTGATGAACTGTCATGTGCGTGACTAAACCGGTTCAACAGCATGCTGTTGGTTGGAGAAATCACTCAGCCATTACAGCCCCTCAGTGTCTGTGAAAACAGCTTCAGGCAGGGAGGTTTGGACCAAGAGATGGAGAGAGACTGTTTTCTCTGCAGTGGGAAGCATGGTTAATGCTTCTCCCTAACCCCTTGCAAACAGCATGCCAACACAAGTCTCAAACAGCACCTTCTCTATCCACTTGTAAATTCACCAGCTCGGCAGCACAGGAAGGGAATGTAAATTAGGTGTGACTAACAGCAAGATGGGAATCCAGGCAGTTTTTCCCCTCCTTTCTTGCTGTTCTCCCCTGGCTACCGAGGGTTTTGTACACATCCACTTTCCCGCAGTGCTCGAGGCTGTCAGCTTGGTTTCACGTGCAGATTGACTTCAGCTGGAGGTGTACTAAGCTGAGGCCAGATAAGGAAAAGCAGATAGAAGGGCAGTGTTGCAGCCTTTTTGAAAAACGTATTTGATTTATCATGAACTGGAAGCCCTTTCACTTCATCTTCAAATCCATCGGACCAGTCGTGCTTACTGAAATATGGGAAATACAGCTGCTGCGTGTGATTTCTCAGAAATATTTTAGCTGTATTAGACTGCTGCAAGCTTTGTTAACATCTCTTTATGTGGTAAGGATGGAGATATTTGTGTTATTGCAGACAAATCCCACGAAAAGACCAACATGAACAATAAAGTGATCCTACTAACGAGTACAACCTGCGCAGCCAAAGCCTGGTACAGATTATTCCTCTCTGCCATATTGCTCCATTGAACTATTGAAGGCACATCAATAAGAAACACATTGCATTCATTACGATGAACATGGTCACTGCAGTTTATTCTGAGTCAGTATGACATTCTCTGACCTGGTGCTGTAAATACTCATTATTGGACCCCACAGCTGAAAATAATCCAGAAGAAAATGCACTAATTTATTCAGTTTGAGTAACTTTGCTAAAAACTTTTCTTCCCCAACTTGACCTTTTTAGCCCCGTCTTTACGTCTGGGTGCAGAAAAGTCAGTTATCAGAAATTTGGAACCCAATTCTCTATGTTATCATTGTCTGTAACCTGCATGTTGAAACCTAACGGAAGTAAAATGTGCTTTGTGCTTACTACTTGAGTCTTTGTGAGTATGGCTGAGCTAGCAAAGATTATTGAAGTGAGTTCATCAGTTTATTTTAACAATGGATCATTACAAATAAGCTATGTTTTAAAAGTAGCAAGCAGTCACAGAGTGAGAAAAACATCACATATAGAAATAAAAGAATTGGATCCATCAAGATGAATTGCATCAAATTGAATCAAATCTCGAGGTGCCTAAATACCCCCCGCTACCCTGAAGATGAATCAGAATGACTGGCATCAGCAAAACTAATCACATTCCCATCAGCCTAAGCTGCACTTTGTGTTAAGTGCTAATTAGCAGTTGCTAGCATACTAACAAGCAAGATGGTGAACATGGTAAACATAAAACCTAAACATTAGCATATTAGCATTGTCATTGTGTTCATTTAGCACAAAGCGCTAGGCAGCCTCACAGAGCAGCAAGTAGGTTGCAGCGGTATATCAGTTTGAAGGTAAACCGTGGTATGAAAGTTGAATTGCACTGTTTTAGTGTCAGGACATAGTGTTTTTTTAAATTATAGTTGTTTCATTTTTTATAAATCAAATTACAAAATACTGTATTACCAATTTGTTGCAGGGGAAAAAGGAAAGAAAACCACACATAGTTTCAAATAAATTATATTATATTATATTATATTATATTATAATAAGCATTTGTTCAACCAGAAAACCGTTTAGTTTTCATTCCATGAAAGGAGCAATGACTGAGCCATGAACTAAATAGCTATCCGTAGCTAGCTACAACCAGGGATAACTAGCAAAGAGCAGCAGTTCACTCTGATGACACACTGCTCCCTATGTTTTTGGATCTACCTTCGAATTCTGACCATATTCTACAAATAACACCTTTAAGGGTCATTGTAACTGATAGTAATAATTTTGTAATAGCGTTTACCGTGATACCATGAAACCATTATATTTTCTGAGATGGTAAGTTTCACCCTAATTATCTTATATCCGTCGCAACCTTAGCTAGCATGGATGTAGACTATTAGCCTTGTTTAAAAATGAAAGTACACAGTTGTGACCAGTTTTTAAGGATATATTTGTTATATAAAGGTACAGACAAACATATTGCTGCTTTTGTTTGATCCATAAAATGTGTTTAGAGTAACACCAGCTGTATCTACCAGACCCTCATAATAATTGTGTGAACCGAAGACTCATCCGTTCATCTGAGCTATCAGATGTCTCAAATACACTGGTGGAATTTATGCCTTCCCGTCTATTCCTTGACACCATGTTTGAATTCAAACCGTTAAATCCTGCCATTTAGTCTCAGATTGTTAAAGCCCCTTCCCTCTGAACTTCTTTTCACTCTGCAGGCAGTACACTTGTGATAGACTCTGAATTGGATATTGTGCGAGCCCAGTGGGAATCAATGTAACAGATACTGTTGAAGGTGTTCCATTCAATCACAGAGCCGGTGGTGCTCCACTTTTCACTTTCCTTTCTGTGTCATCATTTGTAGGCATGAAATAATTTCCGCGTGTCAAAGTGTGTCATCAGAAGCTGCATCAACATGTGGTTAAAGTGTATATGCATAGCTGTTCTAGGTTTATTATTCTGGTGCTTTGGGACCGGTGTGTAATAAAAGAGAGAATACAAAAATCTGCCCTGTTATTCTTCAGTGCGTAGGCAGTTACTCTCACAGAAAGAGAAACAGCAACCAGCCAATTATTCTTGCGATTATTATTGCAAGGAAGTGGATGGGCCAGCGTGTTATTGATGTCAGGGAGGATGTCAATGGACCTCTATTTCAGTCTAATAAATACTCTTTGCACTGCTGCCCCTGGATATTCAAGGGATTATGTGAGTGCTCTTTCCATCAGCAATGAGCTATATTCTCCCATTATGTGTAACGGGAATAGTATGCATGCAGTCATACTTGTGAATATTTAAGGAGACCATCCAAGTGTAGTGTTTGTTTTAAGGATCTGTGTGGCTGAGTGTGTGTTCACGAGTGTGTTTTACGGTCTTGATGATGGAGAGCTAGCCCTCTGCAGACAACCTGTGCTTATTTTATGGCATCCTCCCCAGCTGCAGCATGTGGGCAATAAACCTTTCTCCAGCAATCTCCAAACAGTGCAGCAATCAATGGGAAATTATCTCGGCCAATCGATGGGCCAGCCTTTCTATTTCTCCCCTCTCTCTACCTCTCCTGCTGTCCTATCTGTATCCTTTCTCCCAGCAGCCCTCCTTCCCTCCCTCTCCTCGTCCCTTCTGTCTCATTTTTGCTGTCTCTCTGTTTTTTCCACCCACTCCTTCACTCGCCCCCCTCCCCCACTTTTACTTGCGTTCCCTCCAGCTCTCTCGGCTCCGCAGCTACCCACTCTGAAATGCGACAGCTCAGCAGCTCCAGAGCCATTAACAAAAAGTCGCCTTCACCCGTGGAATATGTAACAATGCTGGATTGACTTTCCTGGGGAATATAATGAATCTCACTTGTTCATACAACTGGAGAGCACTCCCTCTGACAGTTCTGACAACGAGGCCCACTTACTATGTTGTTGTGGCTGTTGTCCTTGGTTGTTTGTGGCCGGTTGCACAAAACCTCATTATTGCTCCTTGTTTCACTTATGGATGTATTTTAATAAGTGAAGGAAATTGCCTAAAGGGCACTTCTCAAACGGTTTCCCTGCATGAGAAAGAATACTAAGTGGCTTCCAACATTCAGTCCTTTAAGCAGCGTAAATACTCTAATGTTGCTATGGTGGCAGAGCTGGAATGACAGTTAACTCTTACTGAGGCTATACTCACACTGAGGAACCATCAGAGTACTACACAGTAATTAAGTGATGACATAAAATCAACAAAAATAAGATTTTTAATAGATATTTTTGCATTAACATAGCTTTGCTGAGTTGGTTTTCCGGCCCCAGCTGTTTTAGTTCACTCTCAGCACTGTTATGGTGCAGTTTCAGCCCCATCGTTCAGCTGTTGTCGGTGAAAAGGCTCTGAGAAACGATTGTGAACCACCTGCCGAACACTTTATGGCAGTCAGACACAGTTTGGCGTCTAGCTGGTGAACATAATGAAGCATTTAGGTGTGAAAGAGCGAGAGAGAGAAATATTTCCATCAGGAGTTGGGGAAGAAAACAGACTGAATATTGAACCTACATTTGCCAGGTGGCCATGACTTTGAATAAATGCTAATGTTGCCTCATGGCTGCTGGAAGTGTAAATAGGCAACTGTTTAACAACTTTGTTAGGTGATAATGCTTGTCGCTGTGCTCCCAGGTGGCAAAAAGATGAATTTGTGCATCCTTCCCAAGTAGAGCACTTGAGTTAATTTCTTGAGAAGATATAACACATAAGAATTCCGCATTAAAATATTTAAAAATGACTAGACCTTTCTTATATATTTTGTTGAATTGCGTTCTTACATTATCCAAAATGTTTCCTACAACGTCAAAGTTACAAGTTACTCTATGTAATGGTACGTCTCATTTTGTCGGCTGTCTATACTATTGGGATATGGAAGTTGGTGAACGAGACTAAATGTAACGTGAGTAAAACTTTAAAACATTACCTCGTCCATGAACATTTGTGCCTGAATCAGATCAGATAGATTTTCATCAGCAGTTGGGGTTGTAAGGGGTGTAAGGCAAGGCATATTGGTTTACATTACATTAGCCTCCGGAAATCACTGCTGCAGTCAGGTTGATAAACAGGAGTGAAGATGAATCCAGTTTTTGATCTCAAATGTTGAAGTAGTAATCTCTGAGCTCTCATACCGTTGGTAAACAACTCCAGATCAGAGCAGAATCCGATGTGACTCTGGGTGTTTATTCCTCCAGAAGGTCTGGTTCTGTTCCTGAGTCCTTCCTCCAGAGCTGGAGGGTCTGTCCAGCCAAGTGACAGCCATGTCCCCTGCTATGCCCCCCCACACACCATTCTGCAAATGTCATTTGTTTTGTTTTGATTGAGAGTGACATATTGTGTGGTAAAATGTCATGCGAGTTGATCTTAATTTCTACTGCAGATTTTATTTTTTTAACATCATCCCTACTGATATCAGTGTATGGTATTGCGACTCTTGGTGTGAGTGAGGCTATAGAGCCAAATCAGGCATTACAGACACATTAAATATTTCACTTTTTGTTTTGAGTGTTTAAAACATGTTTTTATGTTGTACTGTGGTTTAAAATGTCTTTGCTCCTGCTTGCTGGGAGATCCATAAAATAAGATTTGTTTATTATGTCAAGAAATCTGACCTATCACTTCAATATGTCTCATACCCAAGGCAGAATTCTATTTTATAGAAAGGATTTAAACTTTTGACACATTGTATTTTCATTTCAGCATCCTTAGTCTTCCTTAAAGTTGAAGAACTTATCATTATGCTTGGATGCAAATGCAGCGAGCAGGGTTTTTCCTGGCTCTGAATGGGCATTTTGGGGGGGTGACTAAGCACAGCAAAAAGCACGATGTTCTGCTTGTTTGATAGTTGTTTGGTTTAACATGGTCAGAGAGGATTTTAATTGTTATTTTTATTATCAAGTCTTTTTGGCGCTTGTGATTTACCTTTGGAATTGCCTCATACCTCTTTGGGGGTCAGCCAAAATATCTCTATGCAGGAAAAACACTTGTTAACTGACTTGACATTGGCTGAATGAGTAACCGACACAGTGCGACTGCTAAACGCTCACTGAGTACTTGTTTCCACTTATATAATCAGTTTGTTTCCATGCATGCATGCAAAAACACATAGAAATGTCAGTGTGTCACGAGAAGGAAAACTGCCAGATCCAGTTTTTCACAATACTGACTCCAGCTCTCTCTCTCGACAACACCCAAAAAAAAAAACAGAATGATGCATCTCTGTTACGGTGGATTTATCATTTAAGTAATCTTGGATAAACTTTTGGCAGCGTTCGCCCCCAAAAGATTCCAGGCGTCTTTTCCGCACCCAAGCAGCACTTGTTGCTGGCAGAACAGACAGACACTGACAGCCATTCAGACAGAGTTGGAAATGGTGAGCAAACAGCACTTCTCCTAAACACCTTGTTTATGCTGCTACTACCCACAGAGTTCAGCCATAACGTGACAACATGAAAAGAAAGCACAAGTGACAACCACCTCCCCTGCCTGTCACACTTGTATCATTTTTTCCCCTGCCTCAGCCAGGGGGAAAACAGCCAGCTAATGTGGTGGTTTGACAAGCAGGAGACGTGTGTTAGGCAGAGAGACAGGGTTATTATTTGCCTTGCAGTTAAGGACGGGGTCAACACAGGTTATCAAAACTCAGCAGAGGTTGTTCTGCACAGAAGGACAAAGCAGCAGCAGACTATATTTTGTGAAAAAGAGCTGTAATTGAGGAATTTGTGGTAGATGTTGCTGCATTGAGAGAGATGAGTGTCAGTTGCAGTAGATTAGGAGGTCATTTCTGGTCAGTGGCTGCTGGGGTTTTGTTTACACACCATAGCTACAAGCATTTATATAAATAGCAACTTGATAAAATCCCTCTTTGAGATTCTCAGCTGTTTTCATCTTTGTAAAAGTTCTCATCTGAGGTTCTTATGAATTAGTGTGCAACAAATTATAACCGTGGAAATTCTCCGCACAATAGAGGCCACTGTTTTATGGCTTGGAAATGGTTGTCTGCTAATCTGCAAGTTCATGCAAGTGGCTGCAGGAGCCAGAGAGCTGGCTCAGCTGCAAAATCCAAAAGTATTAATGAAAGAATCCTTGACTGTTACATTCTTGGCAGAGAATAACACGCACAGATTAACATTCCTTGGATACATCAATGGGGAGTGCACTGAGAAACGATTGTACAGTGTAGTGTTTATTAGATACTACTGATAGTGCTTTCAAATGTGGTGCTTTCCTTTGCTTTTGATGGTTCTGCTTGGGGTTGCGCCGATATACGATGCCATTGTCCATTGCCGGTGGCTGACAGCCATTGACTACTAATCCCTGACCATCGTAACATCGTGATTTTAAAAGGCTCCCCACCAGAGCACAGTTAAGTGGCGTGTCCCCTCAGAGTTGCCGTAGGGCAAGAGTTGTTGTTGTTTGTGATATGTGCGGAGAGGAAATGAAAAGAAGTATGTTGCTGCTCAGTGCTCAACATTACGTCTCCATGTCCCATCTACGTCTCTTAAGTCCAAAAGAATGAGTGTTTGTATTTCACAAGATCACAGAGGTTTCATGTTCCGACTTCATTCCGTAATCTACTGCTACAGAACAGCATTATAAGAACTTGATTAGATCGCAAGATGTCCCTCACAACCTCACATTGAACTCCTTGCTCAAAACCTTAAAATTCAAATTGAAAGTTTTTTTCTCCACAAAACAATATCATACAATCCATGGTACCATCTACACTGGATGATGCTAATATCTTGTATTCTGCTGCAATATTGAACAATACTGTAAAAGTTGACCACCTGCTTAATTCACACTCAAAACAAACGAAGGCAACAGTATATCACCAGAGTAACCGGCAACTGCTGCTAACTGTAGCTATCATTAGCTATTAAGCTCAGTTAGCTGTGCAGCTAGCAGTCTGGACCGGGAGCTTGGAGCACTGGGGGAGTGTTTTGTGTTTCCACCACTTTCACAGGAGCTTTGGACTAGGACCGGCCAGGGCTAGCTGTTTAGCATGCTAACTTCAGTATATATCATTGCAACACAACACATAGACGTCAGAACTGTTATTTGCACGAATACGTGTAAATTACTACAAATTGTTTCATTGAGCCCCTTTAACCAATGGATGTCATTCACCACAGTGCCATTCAATTAATTACTCAATGATTGTATTGAGTAATGTGTGTGAGTGAGATGTCTTATTGTAGTTTTGTATGTATTTCGTTTCTATAAGACTTGAAAACATGAAAAGGTGGGCTTCAGTGTTATTCTTTATTCTTTTTAACTAACATGTCTTATCATCTTTTGTATGTGTGGTCTTTGTTACCATTGGATATAGTGAACATAACTGAATTGAAAGACCTTATTTTGCTGCCAACAAAGGCTGTGGTCTAATCGCTCTTTGCTGTGGAATAAAAGGTCTCATTGGCCTTTTACCTCATCAGCTCTCCGTCTCTCTCTCTCTCTCTCTCCACTGTCTATCCGAAGCCGCCTCTAATCAGCGGGCCTTGAGCTCTCAGTAAGGTCAGCCTGTCCCTTTGATGGTGTTTTGATTCATCCCTTCCTCTTCTCTCCCCTCCCACACTTCCCTTTCACCCCCTTTCTCCCACAGGGAAGCTGGAGAGTCACTACCACCAGGGTGCCAAGAAGGGGCTGGTCCCATCAGCTGCAGAGTGATGTGATAGGAGAAGCTGAGGAGGAAAAACAGTCCGATCTTACGGGAAGATGGAAGATTATTTTTTCAAAAAAATGGCCACATTCTCCGCTTGGTTGTTCTCCCAACCTTTCACGAGGAGTTGCTGACATATTAACAGTTTCAGCTCTGTCTGTGTGGCATTTGCAATTTACATCAAGATTAATGCTTTAAATGATGCAGTGCATAGATATATAATCATTTTGAC
The DNA here is from genome assembly GCF_040436345.1 of Pagrus major. Lineage (NCBI taxonomy): Eukaryota > Metazoa > Chordata > Actinopteri > Spariformes > Sparidae > Pagrus > Pagrus major. The sequence continues at coordinate 4,465,153 of NC_133218.1, read as the reverse complement.
AAATTTCTACATTCTGCTTTGTCTGTATTCGATTGATTGCAGAAATAAAAGGTTTCATTAAGTGCTTCTCTCTGATTTTTCATAATGAGCTGAGAAAACGACGCCATCTTTTAAAAGATGTTGTGATTTTGATGACCACCATTGTTTAAATTTACACCCCAGGTTTTATCAGAGGCAGGCCTGTCCTCACTCTTCTCACACCTCAGACCCCATTTAGACCAACAATAGAGCTGTGTTAAAAAACCACAGCCTCCTTCTCATTAATTTCAATGAGAACATTGCATTAGCACAGCAGGGTGGTCGACACAGACGACTTCAGTTAAAAAAAAATGCGAAAGAGTTGACCCTGGCTCGTCAGTGTAATCCAACGTCACCCAGCAACACAGTGTTTAGGGTAATCAAATAAGTGCAGCACACAGCACCATACCTTGTAGTGTCTAAACTTTAGCTTTGTGCTTATTCCTCATAAACTCTGAGTGGGAGGAGGGAATTATTGGAGCCATGAAAACTTTTCAGAGTTGTAAAATCCTGCCTCAGATGAGTGTAAACCACCCTCAGACTTGTGGATGTACTATTTGACCTGGTTTTATTGGATGGTACTTCATCTACTCTGCTGTACCTGTAGCATCATGCTCACAAAACCTTTTGGGCTTTTTGGATGTTAGTTATCTGACCTGTGTCATTGCTCCAGGCTCCCCATCACAAGAGTTTTAAACAGGTCTTTGAGTGGATCTTTTATATATAAATTGCTGTAGCTATTCTTATACGAACACAAAAATCAGTAGTTTGAATGATATTAAGGCTTAAAGCAACATTATGTAGAAATTAAATTAAACATGTATGTAACGCTGTGATCCTACCCTCTCACTGAAGTTACATAGTGCAGAAACAAGTGTTAGGGTGGCGGAGTGGCTGAGACAGAGACACCATTCACCCTATTGCAAGAGACTGTACCATCAACATGATTTTGAGTCCGTTGTTTTAAGGTAAAAAAAATGACACTATGATGCTTTATGTGACAGCTAGCCACTAGCTTCCTAGCTAGCTGTTAGAAACATGGATGCATAATCAGAACATGATACAGCATCAGATGTTCATTCCTACTAAAGCTGCTCGGTGGCGCATGTAGCCAAAAACATCCACCAGCCAAACAGGCTAAAATTATTTTCAAAATACTTTCCAAATGTTATTGTACCGAATGGATAAAACTATGATGGTGAAACGAGCCGTCCATCCTTCGTTTTACAGCCGCTTCTTTCCAAATGTAAGCTTACGGGAAAATGTCATTTTGGGCCCAAGTGCATCCTGTGACACTGTAGTTACAAGGTTTGGCCACTTGGTAAAATTGGCTTCAAAGTTGGGCTCTTGTCCGCGGGGCTTCAGCGCAGGCTTCATTCAGCCCGCCTCAGCTCTACCCATGTCCCACTCTTTCCCGGATTACAGTCAGTCACTGCAAAGATGGCGACAGACATACCGTTTTATAAAGTCTATGGTTCTTTCCTTTTGAATCTCTGCATGTCATTTCAATCTAGAGCAGGAATGGAGGACTTCACCACTGACAATACAAACTATTCTGTAGAGAGGCGGTTAATGAGTGTAAAAACAGTTTTAAAATTGGGTTTGATGAGATGAAAAGGTTAAGGATTATCATTTTAAGTGCAATTTGATAAAAGAACCTCACTTGTGTTCCGTGTTATCACTACACAAAGTCTTCATTTCTCCACAGATATTATTCGTGGCAACTTTCTGCCCCCTCAGCTATTAATTCCACTCTTCTTAATCACAAAGATGCTTCAACGTGATTGTACATCGTAAGTGTTGTATTAACTTAAGTTACCGTATTAAGATAAGAAATCCTGCAGGATTACTTCAGATTTTTCGCTCTGTTGACTGTGTTGAATCACTTTTTTAGTGCTTTTGAAAATCGAACAATCGGGCTTCCACAGAGCTACACTCACAAACCGAAGTCTTGTATGAAATGCCGTGACCGGGTGTTTGCTCATGAACAATAGATTGATATGACTCAGAAGACATGGGTTAAGCCTGCTTTTTAAAAGGGGTTATCATTTTCCAGCGTCTTCACTTCCTTTAAAAACAAAACAAAGATGCCAAATCTCTTCAGGAGCCCAACATGCACAGACGGCTACCTCTGCAATCGGCTGTTTATACTTCTCAAAGGTCTGCTGTGTAAATTCAAATAAACACTAGTGTTTTGACACCTTTATCATGATGTGCTGTTGTGACAGGCTCTGATCGATATTTTGCCAGTGCGATGTCATTTCATGTCTCTTATACTACCTGGTCTCGCATTGCTGTGTGTTTATTTCCTTCCAAATGCTCTTTGACTAAGCTGTTTCTTGCCTGAGGGCGTATTTTACCATGGTCTGAAAAGCATAGCATGAATCACCAGCACACACCCATCCCGAGTTGTTATGTTTTTGCCTGTGCCTGGCATTGTAATTCGCTGTTGATTAGCTTAGATTTACTCTTGTTTGAGTTGCAGATTAGCTACAACTCTCTGCTCCACTCCATTCAGCATGAGAATGCATAATTGCACCAGCCCTCCCAGTAATCTCCCACCCAGAGAACGTAAGAGCTCTCCTTTTGTAAAGTTTCTCCATAGAAGGTGGGTTTTTTTTTTACAGAGAGGCTGCTTAAGAATTTACTAAATTCAGCCCCCAGTGAATCAACAGTGACAGCTACTTGCCCTGTGGGTGGCCTTTTCTTCTGTCTTCCAGATCAGGGGCATTTCTCCGGATGAGAACAGACATCCAAGTTCACATAAACAAGGCCTCTGTGCTGTAATGCTGAACAATTAAGCACATGCAGTTTTCACTAAGCCTCTTTAGATAAAACCATAAGATCATGTGCTGTTGGTTTTTCATGCACAAGAGATGTGATGTACTTGTATGGAAGGAAAGCTCGAGGTGATCCATTTAAATATTGAAGCATGCCATACGGTCTGAGCTACAGTGAGCTGCAGCAGATGAAAAACAGCGAATCCGTCTGTTTTTAAGGGAATAGTTCGACACTTTCAGAATAACAGTATGCTTATTTTTGTTTCTTATTTCTTTCTGGATGTCTGATTCAAAGCTACAGACAGAGGCCAGCTAAGACTGGAAAAAGCTAGCCTGCCTCTGACAAACAGTAACAAAATCCTCCGACAAGAACCTCTGAAGCTCACTAACTAATACATTATATCTCATTTGTTTAAAGGTCCAATTTGTAAGAAATTAGATTTTTGAGTCTCATTCTCCGCTCGTCAACTACTGACACTTTTCCACAATTGCACTTAAGTACAGTACTTGAGTTAATGTACTGTTACTTAGTTACATTCCATCACTGGCTTGTAGGCAGATTTTGTTACCATTTGACGGAAGGAGGCAAACTTCATAACCGCTAGTATTTTGTTTGAGTATTTTGTGTTAAGCTAAGCTAACTGACTGCTGGTCCCAGCCTTATGTTAACAGATATCAAAGTGGTATCAGTCCTCTCATCTAACTCTCAACAAATAACAAATAAGCCTCTTTCCCAAAAATGATGTGCTTCTGCTTTAAATCGCTGCAGCTTACTACCACTGCTGTTTCTATTCTTGCCCAGAGTGCCTGAGGCTTCTTCTGCAGCATCACAAACATTAACCCTGCTGTTATTGATGCTGGAGGTCGGGGGAGGCGGACAAATCAGAGTTAATAAAGCAAATTTAACAAGCGGGACGTCATCCAGTTTTGAGCACCAGTAAGTGCTCCAGCTAAAATTCCTGTCACAATCCAACTTTCATCCAGTCAGCGATGGTATTAAATTAAATTAGACATAAAAAGGTAATGTATTTATTCATGATTTGGGCTGAAAATATGCCCAGTTGAATTTCCTGATTGAAATTAAATGCAATTGACTCAAGTCCAGCAGTATGCCCTCGTCGCCATTAAGCCAAGTTTCTAGTTGTAGAAGCAGCAGGACCTTTGTGTGCTTGCTGGGAGACTGATTGGACTGAGGGCGCAGGGTCCCATCCCCCCATCCCCACAGGCCTGGAAGAGGAATTAGGCTTTGGAGCACTTTAGAAGAGGTGGCGGCAGGCTGGGGAACAATACAACCTGGCTGAACAGCTTGTGGCTCATCCATCTCATAATGTGTCAGAACACTGCCTGTCGAGCCAGGGTGGATGTACAAAGGAGATATTTAGAGGGGGATATTGTCAGTATTGGCTCATTGAAGACAATTTGACGGCAGAACTCGATGCCTTGAAATCATCACAACAGTCCCTCATTGGGACTTCACACATACAGTACCTCCAAGGTTTTCACCAAGCCAAGAGAGAGCACATTGTGGAACTGGAATTCACTTTCTTACCAAGAGTTAGATGAGAAGATTGATACTACTCACATATCTGTAAAACCTCTTTCACACTGGACAAAAAAACCTTCTTAATACCCTGTAAAATTTGGCTTTGTCTTCAAGGAGAAAGGATACAACTGGCAATCATTCCCAGGTCAAATGACTGCAGTAGTAACGGGGAGGACACACTAATTTGCGGCCCTATTTCCAGCAAAATGCTATGATGGGCGTTGAAGTTATGGAAGTTGGCACATAAATAGCTTTCTATCCTTGTCCATTGAAGCAGCGCTCAAACATCAATCAGTCGGTGTTGTTTTTTAAAGAAAGACTGAAGTAAAAGATATTGAAAATTAAAAATCATAACATCGTCGCTGGTCGCCATGTTGGTTTCTACTGTTTCTTGTTTTTTCCTGTCTGTGACGTCAGATGAGAAACACCAGGAAAAAATAACAGAAAGGCAAACTCATTTATTGGTAATGGGAAAGAAGTCAGTCACTTATTTTTGACCGCGTTTATCTGCATTATCTGCAAGAAAAACAACAATTTTTATGTGCTGATTTTGGTGCAACAGGTTCCAGCTGCCAGTTAGCTTTGCCAAACTTAGCTTGGAAATGGGGAAACAGCTTTCTAGGTCCTGCCGTTTTACACTCTGGTTTTTGTGTACGGGTCAAACTAACAATGAAAAGTGTTAATTAGTGCACTTTGAATTTGGATGTAGGAAGATTTAATGACTTTTGGACCAGTGTTGTAGTCAGGACACCCTTAAAGGAGACAAATATCACTTTTCCGCCAGCACTTTTGCACTGAGCCACGCACGCAATGGACCTGCTCTGGAGTAGGGCCAAGCAGAGCCGGTGGCATCACGCGACTGCAGCCAAGCCATAACAAGCACCCATCTCCCCCTAAAATCGATACTCAACTCATGTCTGTGCAGGAAGCTTGAGAGAAAGATGTTTTTAAAAGTCAATGTGTTCAGCTCTCAGTAATTTTGTAGCTTCTAACTGAATCTCTTTAGTTTCTCTCCTCCTGTTTGTACTTGCAAACATCTGCCGTGTTTTACTGTTTCGTTGTGTTCACTTTGTTGTTTCTGGAGTCATGTTTAGTTACTGCTGGGGGGGGGGTGTTTTGAAGAAGTTATAGTAAATGAAACATGTTTGCAACTGAATTATCGGAGCCACTCTGTTAGCGTGGATTTTCTACGATAGTACTGCAGGGATGAGGACAAGCGGGTCACGAGTTTAAGACACACCTTCAAGCAGGTAGACCAGTTGTGGTGGAAATGTAAATCCCTGCCGCATCGAGTCAAACCGAGTAGAGCCAGGCTGGCAGATGTAATGGAAAACTGAAAAAAGTCATTACCAAGACCAGCGTGTACTGAAACCAAGAAAGGACCAAGAATTTGAGGGGTTGAGACCAAGTCAAGACCAAGACCAGTACGAGTCCCGTGACTCTTGTCTTTCACTGCAAACCAAAAGTCAATACAGTGATATCCATGCAGTTGTGATCTGCAGAGTCCTCTTTGTCTGAGACTGAGATGATATCAAGTAAAAGGCAGTTGAGTCCAAGACGAGACCAACACCATCACAAAATGATCACAAGTAGTACAACACTACTTTGGACAGAGTGAGGATAGTGGTCACCAGCGACACTAACCCACTGCTGGCTGTAGCTTCATATTTAGCTTACCCACATGCAAGTACTATTGATCTTCTCATCTAACTCATGGTTAGAAGGCAAATAAGAGTATTTCCCAAAATGTTGAACAATTCCTTTCATAGCTAAGAGTGCTTAAAGTTCTGTCGCATAAAACACATTTCCTGATCATACTGTAGCTCCGACTGCCTGACAGGATCCCTTAATGTAAGATCAAGGCTTTATAGAGTTGCTAAGTAGAGCAGAATTCCCTCCCTGCCTGCCTTTGTGCTGTCTCCAGTGTGTCATGGCTCGTCGGCTTTGGTTAGTCCAGAGGTACGAGGTGGGCCCCATCTGAGGAGGGACGGCACATGAACTTTCATCCCTCAAGGCAAGTGAGTAAAACACAGAGAGAGATCTAAGAGGTGGATGCCGCTATGTGTTCTCTCTTTGAGAAGAGCTACGACCTGTTTGCCCTTGAGAGGTGGGCAACGGTAAATGTTAATATCTGTCCTATAAATAATCTTTTCCGCAAACGACCCGAGGAATTCTGTGTGGTGCAGCGAACGGTAAATCTGCACGGTAACAAGACGAAACTGGCTTTACAGAAAGTGTCTGGCTTGACAAAGAAATGATTTTGAAAAGGAGAGCAGATGCATAAATTCAATTAAAAATGGATTTCCCATCACAAATGGCTTTCCCTCGCTGCCATTTCTCAAGATCCACTGATAAGCAATCAATTTAGTCCATGACCCCTGACCTCACTGATTGAGATTGTACCTGTGACAAAACAAATGTAGTGATGTTTACAATCATGGCCACATCAATTTTCTAAAGAGAACACCATAGAAAAACAGTGAAATAGAAACTCCAACTGATAGAGACTCCTCTGTGTTCGTGTTATAATGACTGTCCACAGAAAAGCCCCCAACAGGGCATCTTCACAGCATCTCTGGAGTTTTTTAACACAAATGATGCCACACAGAAAACAGTTCAGACGATCGCGTGTCTTCAAGGCTTCTGCTGTCATGAGGGGTAAATCTCCGAACATAGTGATTTGTCAAGCTTTAGTTGCTTGAATATGTAAAATAGTCCCTTCCAGGCTTGTGTTTTCTTCGGAGCGGGCACTGTAACAGATACATAACATGATTACTCTGGATTAACTATTAGCATATTGCTATATGATAGACAATAAATGCAAGCCTCTGTTTAGCCACAGGCTTTCAAAACATGTTCTTATTCTTGTGACTGTAAAAATGTAATGATATGACAGGTGGTTATATATTTGACAACACTTGACATCTGGAGACAACAAAAGAAAATTGACAGAAAAAAATACTTTACAATTACAATACTGACAATTAATCCTTCTTTTTAGACTTGTTCAATCATAGATATGTTTTGCAAATACCTCATGACTGTGGTATGATTTCTGTTTGACTAATTGGGTCAAAACCTCCGTTTGTCCCAAATAAAATGTTTCATACAAATTTAGAGCAAGTCATTACTTTCATTCGTGATCTAATTTTTGTGGAGGAGGGACATGGATCATGTGTTAAAAGGACAAATGAATACATTTAACGATCTGTGAATCCCCAGCTGTTTCCACTTCCTCTCGATTTTGCCTTTACATGCAATGTCCAAGTCACATGTTTGGCCTGAGAGTCATCTAGGAGCCAGATCTGTCTGTTTATTGACGCCACTGTTCATTGTGGCTTAATTCTTGGCTCTTTGCCGATTTCATGTTCTAGAAAAATGATTTCTCTGGAGCTTAATGGATGTTGTTGTCCGCATGACTCTCATTGATTAAGCACTAAATTATGTTTGCATGGCTAAAACTAGGCAATCAAACCACACAGTAAATACAAAAGTATACAACTCCTCTCTCTGTAAATGGATAGTAAATGGACTTGCCTTTATATAGCATTCTTCACATTCAACCATTTAACAGACTGCTCATCAGGAGCGATACAGCGCTTCCTATTCAAAGGAAGCGCTATTCAAAGCGCCCCTGATATTTCTATGCTCAGCCATTCACACACCGAACAGGAAAATAAGGACTGAAATAAGGAAATAAGTGGAACAATTTGGTTTCAGTATCTTGTCCAAGGATGCTTTGACGTGCAGACAAAATTCCATCTGAATATCCTATAACAAAACTATGGCTGTGTCCAAAATCACTCCCTCATTCACTGGAGCATTGCAATATGGGGTTTTTATGATGTCATGGATAATAACCTTTTTTGGACAAAGCTGGCAGCTCTGTGAGGCTTTGAGCTGAATGCTAACGTTGGTATGCTAACATGCTCAAAAAGACAACACTAGCATGTTGAAGATAAAGTAGAAATAGACACCCTGGACTGACTGACTGAATCAACAGACGACCTATATTTTCCCGTGAGATTTCTTGCCTGGTGAAAGCGAAATTTATAAGAAACCAATTTAAACATCAATACTCTCATTATTCTATTGCCATTGGACTGTACTATGAACATAGCCCTGACTTTCCCTCTAGCATAATGGCGCTAGAGGGAAAGTCAGGGGATCACTACAGTCATAAGGTTCATCCACTGGGGACCATTAGTGTCAAAATTCTGTGCAATCCATTTAATTAGTTTTATTTAACTCAAACCTAAAATGTCAATCTCATAGTGGAGCTCCATGATGGATGGAGAGGAGAAATCAGTGTAACACCAGTCACTAAAATTGTCTGTACAAAATTTAATGGCAAGCTGTTAAATATTTTTTGAGATATTTCAGACAAAACCAAAAATGTCAACTGTATTGCAGCACTAGAGGTTAAGTCAAGGGATCACCTACATCATTAAAAGTTATTCACTGGGGACCATGAATGTCTGAATGTAATTTCATAGCAATCTTTGCTCAAAACCAAAAATGTTACCTTCATGGTGGTGCTTGTGGGAAAAACAGGGGATCACTAAAGTCATAAAGATACATCCTCTGGGGACCATGAATGTCTGTATGAAATTTAATGGCAATCATTCAATAACTGTTTCATTTCATTTAAAACCAAGAATGTCAGCCCCAGGGTGGCACCAGAAATAAAATTAGGAAAGTCAGAGGGTCACTAAGATAATTAAGTTTTATCCTTTGGGGACCATAAATATCTGTTTATAATATCTGTTGCCATAAAAAAAAAATTAAAAAAAAGTTGGCTTTTTGACAACTGGTGCTTGAGGAAAAGCAGGGGATCATTGAAGTCATTAGGATTCGTCCTTTGGGGACCATTAGTGACTGTGCAAAATTTCATGGCAATCCATTTGATAATGTTTTGAAATGTGTCACTCAAACCCAAAAGTGTCAACTTCACTGGGGGTACCGCAGTATACATCGGTGTATCACAAGTCACAAAGAATCATCTTCTGGGGATCATGAATGTCTGTATTATATTTCATGGCAATCCATTTATTTATTTATTTTTAAATTTATTTTTTTTAAAGATATTTCACTGAAACCCAAAAATGTCAACCTACATGGTGGCACTAGAGGAGAAGCAGGGCGATCACCTAAATCATTAAGCTCGATCCTTTGGGGACCATGAACATCTGTAGAAAAATTGCATGACAATCCATTAAATCATTTTTGAGACATTTCATTTAATAGCAAAGTATGTCAAATTCATGGTGGTGCCATAGGACCAATCAGTGTATCACCAGTCACTAAAAATTCATCCTCTGGGGAGTCTGTACAAAATTTTATGGCAATCTATCCAATAGTGATATATTTCAGTCTGGCTGAAAGGGGTGGTTTGAATGACAGATTGCTGTCCTTAGAGACATGCTGCTAGTGTGCTTAAAAATGGGAAAACACTCGAAAATAATTGTTTTAATGCAAAAGCAATAATCTAACTTCTACGTCTGCAATAATTCAGTCAGCTTTGTGCTGTGTCAGTCAGGAGAAAGGAAATTAATTGGGTCATGGTAAAAACAATGCTATGATACTGTATCCTATAATGTTGTTTGTTGCTTGTATAAGCAATTTACTATCACTACTGTATCTCTGTTACTGCCATTTATGAATGTGCTCCATTGCTGTCAGTCGACACAGATCCTTCTTTTAAAAATGCTAAAGAACAAGTCTCCTTCAGACGGGTTTTAAGGCTTTACGGTTTCTTTTATAGAGTAATGGAAAGATGATCACACGAATCAAGCCAGCCCCGGTGTGATTCCACATGGCTGGCTGATTAGCCTTTTCTCACTGATGGAAAACACATGGCGTCCACACAGCTTGTTCATTCGAAGGTTTTTTTTGTTGGTTTGACGCTCAGCAGCGAGCAGAGCACTTGTTTTGGAGCCTCAGCCTTTAAGGGCAGTCATCATCAGAAATCTGTCCCCTCCAGTTCCCCACTTGCCCCTGACTGTTATTTAGCTTTCCAATGGGGGCTGGCTGCTCCCATGGGAAGCTATGAGTGTGCCTGCCAGCAGGAATGCATTGGAGGCAATAGAGGAAGATGGAGGATGGATGGAGGATGGTGAGTAGCTGCTGCTGCTTTTCCCTCTGTGTGAAAATGAGTCCATTAATTCAGCCCCCTCCCCTTCCTCTCCCCAAGCCCTCCCTGTGCCTGTTGTCTCTGTTTGTTAGCGAGATGATTCCTTCTGTCATGTCAAAGGCAACATTATCATATCCTTGTTGCCTGGGAAACCAGCACTGAGAGAGACAACGACTTAAAGCTTTCATGGGTGTTTGAAGCTGGTAAACATGAAAGGTTATCCGTGGAGCTGTGAGAGTTGGAATCCTAACATATCTGAAAGGGTCTTATTGTTGGAATCTGTTTTTTCTTTCTCCTTTCAGCTCACTGAGAAATTCCCTCTTGGTTGTTTGTTAATCGTTAAATTGGAACGCAGCATACGTAGTCACAAAGGTAACATGTCCAATTTGCGTCGAAGCGAGAAGATCAAGTTTTGACCTCAGCATTCTTTTCTTTTATTTAATCAGAGTCTTAAAAGATTTAAAATTGTTGACATTCAACCTGACGCACATTTGACACGGTTGGAAGAAAGAGAGCCAGCAATTATTTACAGATGATATCAATGCATCCCTTACAGATAACATTTCCTTTAGTCTGTTCATGATTACTTTCCCTCTCTAAACCACATGTGATTACAGCATGTAACAGATTATGCTTCATTTCCTAATAATACACCACTTATATAGGGTTTCTAAGATCTAAGCAGCTTTATTCATGTTTCTAAATCCTCTTCTAAGGCTGTGTATGATCAATTATAAGACATTATTTTTGAACATTTGGGTTGCCAAGTTGTGACCGCTCCAATGGATGGTTCAACCACTTTCCTTTTGGAGGTGTCGTATTCCAAGGTGTGAAAACTGCAGAGTGTTAAGTAATAGATCATCAGCATTTATGACTTCGTTATTACCAAATATACACCAACCAAAGGGGTTTTTCATACACAGACAATTGATTCTTAATCAGCCTATGACTGACATATAAAGCAAGTTAATGCTTATCAACCAGTAATAGAGCTGTGGCTGCAACTTATAAACCTTTTATTTGTGGTCTAAGCCTTAAATAAAGACATTAAATTGTGGGCTAAATGCTTCAGCAGTGTGGCCTGATAACTAACTAACTAACTAACTAACTGACTGATCGGGTACTTTATCTGAAAATAGAATTTTGTCAGTTTTATAATGCCATATGTCACAGTTTGAACTAAAATGAATAGTTGATTGATGTGTATTTATTGAATCAACTGTAAATTAAGTGACTAAAATGTTTATTACTGACTAATAATTGGTTGACAGTTGTAGTTTGTGTTATTATTTGATCAAAACTAATGATTTGCAGATTCTTTCACTTAAGTAAGTTTAATTGTGCTTTATATAATGGTGGGCTATTTTACACTGTTTTCTGATATATTTGTACACAAAAAAATAATCAGTTAATTGAAAATGGTCTAATTAATTGAACATTAAAGGTGCAATATGTAAGAAAAAGTTAATGTTAGTTTATAACATTAAAAAATAACTAAAATTATCAAAAAAATGTGTTAAAATATAACAGTATTGGCATTATGTTAAAGAGGTCTATGTATTGTGATGCACAGATGTCTGCTGAAGTTAGCATACTAACCCGCTAGTTGTACCCCATCCTGTCTCTTAATACCACTGTGTCCAGGCAGAGTCAGCTAATAGGACAGCTAGCTGCATGGCTAACTGAACAAGCTAGGCAACAGCAGCTACAGACAGCAGCAGTTAACAGTTACTCTGCTGATATGCTGTCCCCTATTTGTTTGTATGAATTCAATGGGTAGCCACTTCATACATATTGCACCTTTTAAAGTAATTATCAGTTTAAGCCATAGTCACAGTTTCCCTTGTATTTGTTTGTATTTATTTGTTTGTTTTTTAGCAGCCTGGGGGGAATATACTACTGACAATTAAATTATTTGGCTTTTTGTTTACTAGAAATGTTCATAACACTTGATGTTTTATAAGCAGAACTTTTTTTGAATGTTGCCTGGAAGTAAATTATATCTTGCTTTAAACATGATTATTGCAGTTTTAAATCTGACCAGATTTATACATTTCAGTGAATGTGACCTTATAAACAGTGTGTTTGTGTGTTCCCTATACCCCACATAATGTACTATGTCTGATCGCTCTCTTTTGAAGTATGTATAATGGTTGTAAGTTGCTTTAATTAATTAACATTTTAACTAATTTTACTTTTGGTGTTGGTCAAAATCTGTTACGGGCTGGATGGGACTTGGGCTGGTGGCCCCAGTGTTTATAAAACCTGGCTCCGGCCCTGTTCCTGACCACCAGCTACCTGGCTCTGTAACTCGACACGCTGCTGGATATCCCTCATTGACGGCAAACAAATTAAATCACAGTCCATTCAGTGCGGTTATCCAGTTCCGGGTCTTTAGCCCGGGCGCTGTGGACTGTGTGACAGTTCAATCCGACTGGAACACCTCCTCCTGGATTTCCTCCCCGCTCCCGCTGCTGCTGGTCGGCTACATTGTATCAGTTCCCACACGGAGAAGCACCACGGCGCTCATCCACGAACGGTGAATACGGAGGAATTAATCTGGATGGAGAGATATTCACTGGGGGATTAATTGCCATAAGGTCGCGGGAGTGGACTGGACTTGTGTCGGGCTTGAGACGGCACCGATAAAATGCCCTCCGGACTCGGCTGCTCTCGGTGTGGACGGTATCTCGAAGTGTGATGGCAGAAGTCCAGTGAATCGCTGGCCTCCCCTCCTCTCTTGTGTTGGATGTCTTAGGGAGTGCGCTGCCACTGCTTTCTGCTGCTTCACATTTAAAGAGGTTTTTACTGTAATTCAAAGCCAATTACTCCGAATTGTTTTGATTTCTTTTTATGGAGTGCACACCACCATGGACAGAGATGGGTTTGGAATAGGAGTGGCTAGCTAAGTCGGTAAGTTGGAACACATTTCTCTGTCTTTTTCTCTCATTGTTGATAGTGCTACGACTCGTTAGCCATTTAACGTTAGCATTGCGTGCAAGGCGAGCTGGCTAGCGTTACACCATATAGCCAACACAGCATGCAGCAGCAGCAGCAGCAGCAGCAAGCAAGCAAGCTAGCCAAGCCTGACTGCACTCTGAGCTCATTGTTTCACTCTGCCAGCTAGCGTACTAGTCAGATTAGCTCATTACAACAAGCTAAGTTAGCCCTGCTAGCTTCCTGAACTTCAACGTGTAAACATGGGAAACTGGTAACTTAACCCGAGTAACGTTAAAGCACCAAGATGCTAAAGCTAACTACAATTTAAGTTGAGTAAACGGCTAGTAACGGACAGCTTTCACCTCGAGGAGATTCAGTGTATATGTGTTACACAGTAAAAACAAACACTTGCCCACCTGCACTTATAATTTTCATGTTAAGTGAAATGTTAGCAACTAAATGTTATGAGTTTGACAGAGTTAAAGCTGCAGATTCCTCCAGTGGAGGGTAGTTTCCCAAGCTGGGTACCGGGGACCCCATGGCGTCCGTGAGAGTTTCTTATTTCCTCAAATAAACCGAAATTGAAACTTTTTCTCCCCCACTCACGTCTCACTTTCTAGGTTTTAATAGAAAGTGAGAATGTGTGACCTTGACAATTTGAACCCAGCGTTTCACTCCTGCTCCTGGCTCCACTGCAACAAAAGTCTCCTCCAGTGGAACTTCAGGAGACTAGATCTTAAATAAAATGGTGGTTTGTGGTCTAATAACTCTCTACTTGAGAGCTTTCTGACCTGAATGAAATGTGGGACCCTTCTCTCCAGATTCTTTTTGTTGGCTCATGTTGTCAGGGGCTGTCCCATCTCAGTGAAATGAGTCATTCAATTAAAGCACAAAACATTTTTTACAAGACCACTATGGGCTAGCCCCGAGCTCTACCCTGTGGTCTGTGCTGCTCCATAGAGAATGACTGTACCACATTAAAGTCAGGCCCAAGTATCCAGCATTTGATAAACTACATCCAGAACGTCTTCATTTCTATATTTGTTAACTGCAAATCTAGAAGAAGTGTTTGTCTAAAGCTGAGTCTGCCATATTTGCATAGGCAAAGTGACGGGTTTGTGGCGACAAAAGTACAAAAAATAGGTTTTAATAGCCGTTGTGCATTTACGTGTGCAAGATAAAGTTGTTGAAGGTTTTGCACAGCCTTGTGCATTGTTCCCAGTGCACCACTTTCAGCACTTAATCATATGCAATTGGTTGTTCATGCTACTTGTGTTGCGTATTTCTGTATTTATTAGTGCAACTGATAAGTGCTTACAATGCAACTCTTAAGATCCTCCATCTGGTGTGACTGAATGAATGGACACATAGTCTCAGGGAGTGTTCAGCATTACCTCATAGGGACATATTTGAGAGAGGGAGAACTGTATCTGTGACAGCGGCAAATTCAGTGTTGGTGGATACGTCTGTTAGTAGTCTATTGCAAGTAGGGCTGGCACGATATCAGATTTTCGCAACACGGCGTAAAGAATTCAAATTAACGTACAACACCTACTATGACAAAGCGGGAACAGAGAGAAACAGAAATGATTTAAGGAGCGATTTATTATTTAGATGATCTTACCATATGTGTATTATTAACACAAATCAGTGTTTAATTTTAAAATATCACGATTATTGTCAGTATCGGTAAATTGCGACAGCCCTAATTGCAAGTATATTGTTCCGGTGTCTGTGTTGGCCACTAAGCAATAAGAAACTACATTACAGAAATGCCGAACTATCTGTGATTCAGAGCCCTACCGATAAATCACTTTGATATTGGTGTATCACAGATTTATTGGGATCGGTGCGTTTGTTGTTCGATATGCACCAAGCTGAAAATTTTCTTTTTGGAGAATTTAGCGCAGAAAAAGTGGCTTTTCGTACTTATTTTTGGATAATAAAGTTGGTTGCGTTCCTGTAAATTCCTGCCTCGAATACCTATCTTTGTCACAAGTGTTTGAGAAGTACATTTGAAGGATAATTGCAAACAATAGTGTGGATGTCCTCTTATATATCTATTGGAATCTTTTTCTCCCAGTATTGGTTTTGGCAGCAGCCCCAAAAATCAGTATCGGTCAGTGTCACCTTTTACATAATTTGTCTACTACGAACTCGTCCTCTTGACAAGTTTATATTTACACTGAATATGTGTTGCTTGGTATGTATTATGGTCAGAATTATTGGAAAAAGACATATCTCTGGGATCCATACCCGTTATTTGATTATGTACATTTTTTTACAATTACTATCCTTGTTGGATTTTTTTAAACCCCCAAATACTGTTATCAGTGTTGGCCTCAAAAATCCAGTATTGGTCAGGCTATAGAGTGTACTACCCACTCAAAAACTGGCTTATTTTGTCCATAACTAGAGATGAGAGCTGCCATAAGACATGTTCTTAAAGTAAGCGATTCAGTATGAAAGGGTGGTTTTGTTTGTTCATTAGAGTTGGTTGCTGAAATGCTTAATCACCGACTGTCAATGCTATTTGTTCATATAAATGCACCAATCACCAAGAGAGAGTGAAGGAAACTTTGGCAGGGAAACATTTACTCGTTCCTAAAGAGCCTTAAGCGTTCCTGCCTAATGCTGCAGTTAATTTGAAAGATCAGTTTGGCAGCTCCATTGTCCGGGTGTGGCAATAACTCTGAGCTGGTGACTCTGATAAAGGAAAATCTTAACATAAACTCGGCCGTAAAATATTAAGTGGAATCCTCCTACACACAACTGTAGCAACACTTCCCTGTGCTGTTAATCCACTTTGTTCCAGTGTGTCATGCAATAAACATGGCTGATTTGCACCATGTAGTCATCCTGTGCTTAGGAGGTCGGAAGTTCTGAGTGCAGCTTCCATTAGCTAGCAGCAGACTTGTGGTTTTGTAGAGCTTAACTCTTTGTCACAGAGGTCAGTAGGAAGCAGCAGTTGGTTTGCTTGAAGTGTACTCTTGCTGCGCTGTAGCTAGACTTGGTAGTTAGCTGGTAATGATTTAAGGTGTCATACAGGAACTTAACACAGCAGAAAAAAAGGATCACACAGCACTCCAGAGCACTATATTAATTGTGTGCGTTGTGAATATGAACCTCAGTATTTGGGACATTTCACTACAGTGTTGTCATGATATTAGATGTTTCTTTTCAGATTAAGCCTTTAAAAATATTGTGTCAACTCACTGTCAGATAGGAAAGAGAACGCAAAAGTGCAGCAGGTACCTGTATATCGATACTGCAGAAAATGTTCAGAATCGGTATGTATCAATACTTAGATGTTTTTGACAATACTATAACAGCCACAAAAGGCTGTTTTAGTCCAGGGAGCAGTGAGAAGGTCAACTCTACTAGAGCTACTGTAATTTCTCAGCTGTGCTTATAAATGATTCAAGCCTTTCACTTAGGCTCTAAGAGTGTTAAGTCAGTATTGATTTATTACTCCCTTATGTATTGATTTTTAGGGTTTTCATGGTGTTTATATTGAACTATTATTACTAAAAAAAAACATCACATATCCAAAATATCGGCCAATATTCCCATTTTTTGCAATGATCCCTCAAATGTGGTTCAACAATGCTTGTGACAAAAATATGTAATGGAGGCAGGATATTTTACAGTTTTTACCATAACCTTTAGTGTCTAAAATGACATCAGTGTGAAATGGTACACTTCACTGGTAATTTAATAATAATGATGTCAAACATTTTTACATTATAATCACTAAAAACACACAGTTTTCATATCTGTGCATATCATACACACTGATACAGATAATTTTGTAATATCAGCTTATAATATCTGCCAACCAATATATCAGTCAGGCTCCACCAGAGATAGTAATAATTACCAAGGATTTCTTTCCCAAAATTAAAATAATGTAGCTCACATAATAATTGTTGTAACACCAGTGTTCCTTGAAGTACTTTTTTGTAGTCTTTGTGCTTTTCTAACAAGGAAAACTCAGCACCGGCTCACTGTGAGGCAGAGAGCTTGCACTGCTTCCTTTCCAGCCGACTACCTTTTCAAAGGCAGTTCCTCTCCATCTGATTACCTTTTTTTTGCAGTAATTTGTTCTACTCATTGTAAGGGTGTTAGAAGCCTTGTTGTAGCACGGCAGACACATTTTATACAATCTGACAGAGCCATCAATTGTAAAGTGGAAGTGAAATTTAAGACTCTTAAGCTCCGCATAATAGCATGACATTTTATAGTTGTAAATTCACATAACGCCTGAACGAGAGCCTGAGGTGAACATGAGAGCAATTCCCCATTTCCTCCAGTTTGATTTTTGTGATAACTAAGCTGCTGTGATGTTGTTGTGGGATGTGACCCTTGTCAATGAGGTAGTGTGGAAACAACTGATGGTTTAAGTGATTGTTAATGTATATGATGACAATGTGGCTTTCAGTCAAATGTGTTTCTGTTGACTTGAAGGGAAAGTGAAGTCTTAAGGATCAGCAAGAAATAGTGATAGTATTGTGTTATGTGTTAACTTTGACCAGCTTTTCTAGAAAATCTGTTCCTGATCAGGTTGGGTATCAAAGTAACCGTGTGGAAGAAGAGAATTTAACAGTGTTTGTTTAGAGGGCCAGGCCATCAGATTAGTCCAGGACAAGGGGATTATGTTGGCTTTGTAAGGCTCCCGTCATCTCATGGCCGCACACCAGCTGATGGCAAAGTAAGAAAGGATTTAATCCATATCCTTAAAGGTAGCTGGCTGCTAATTTGAAGGCTTTCAGGTACCTTAAAATCCCTTGAATGAAGCTGTTTACTTTGGGGGAATGTATACATTTTCATGGGCGTTACTTTGGCAAAGAAATAGATCACATGCGAAATGAGAAGCGTATGCATTCCTTAATTCCCTTTGTGCAGTGGGGAGTCCATAATAAGCCTCATAATGTAGTTAATGCCATTGGACAGGTTGAGATGAGATGGAGCACCTTTGTAGTTTAAAACATCATGCAGTGTTTCCCCCAGATTGAGATTTATTTGAAGTGGTCCTCACTAAGTGATGGGGGTTGGGCTTGTTAAAGCACTGGTGTGAAGCCCCAATATCTTAAAGAGTGCAGAAAAACAGCTTAACAAACAAGGCCTTTAATTATATTTGATAGTCGGTAATTGTAAATTCCAATAAAATGCTTTTTACTTACTAATCTGCAAGTCAGCTGCATTTAACAGGGAGACATTTAAAAGGAAGATCAATGGATAAGAGGATTTCAAAGTCAAGTTTTTGTAATTTTTTCTGATCTCAGCCCTCGAGATACAAAGTAGAACGATTAGTCAATTTGTTGTTCAAAAGAAGATTAATGTGCAGCTATTGTTAATCTATTAATTGTCGAAATCAGTTTTCAGGTAAAAAAAAAACATTCTCAATAAACTCTCTTGTTCTTCTCTTGTTCAAGCTTTTCAAATGTAGAAATGTGCTGCTTGTCTGTGTCGTAACATTATAGCAGATTAAATATTTTGGATTTTGATTGTTAGTCGCTTGATTGCATCACCTCAGGCCTTTTAGAAATTGTGATGAACATTTTGACTGTTATCTGAAGATATATAGGCCAAATGATTAAATGAAAAAATAACCTGCAGATAATGGATTTTGACAATAATCATAATTTCTGGCCTCAATGCAGCTTCCAATGCAATATTCCTACAGCTGTATATTACCCACCTGCCCTTAAGTAGGCTGTGTTAATTAGTGTAGATGCACATTTCAACAGTTTAATAGAAAGCATGTATTGAAGCTTTCTTTATTCTGTTAAGTGTTTTTTGTATTGAGTTCTGTAGTGTTACCCGTTGAGAGAGGGAGAGAGAAGTGTCATCTGGAGCTGTTGTTGGAGATGAAGAGACGTTTCAAGTACAGACCAAACCTCCCACCCACAAGAACAAATTGCTGAGGTCCAAACATAGTTTTCAGCCAACAGCAGTGCTTGAGTTACATGGTGCACCCGAGAAATATTCAATATTGCAGACACATTTTAATGCAACGCATTTTAATGTAAATCCAAACAGCTTACTTCACTCATCGACTTACACTGCTTCTCTAAATATCACTAATTAAAACTGCGTGTTGCTGTTTTATGTTCACAAGCAACAGTGAGGTGTTTTTATGACAGCTTGTGGTTTACTTGAAATGCAGCGGGTTAGAGTACACAAAGGATCTGAAAAGGATCTGCGTTTCTTTGTTCAATATTGATCCCACCTGTTCGTCCCTCCTGTGGACCAGTGTGGGACACTTCTAGGCGAGGCAAATTAATCTGTTTTTATGCATGTAAGTTGTTCTTTTGTGTGAGAACTGGGGTTGTTCCTAACGTTTAAACAGTTTAAATTTAGACTAGTCGACTAGTCTAAAAGTCAGAAAACACTCCAAAACCTGTCACAATTAAGAACAATTTAATCTACAACGTTAAACATCGGCCGAAAAAAAATGCGTATGTTATAAGAGCCATTTGAAACTGTTATTTTTTATTTGAACTACATTATTCAATAACCAAATCGTATGTTAAATGCCCCTGAAGTATGTGGCACTTAGCACATTGCACATTATTCTACAAAATATGAGAACAATTCACTAAATGAATGTTAACAAACCATATTTTTTGAAACAATATTAAATGTAACAAGAAATCTTTAGGAATCATGCCTGATCAGGGCTCCAGGGTGCAACTATTTTGCTTGCAAATGCACAACTAAACATTTTGAGTCTGGATCCCTGCTGACTATTACTGTGGCATTTTCAGTGGGAGGAGGACAACATGACATTTCAGTATGTCAACAAAGAATATAAACGTGTATGTTAATAAAATAATACGTTTAACTGACTAGTATATGTGGTGCCAACGAGTTAGGTTAGCAACCCAGAGATGTGACAGTGGTCATTTGAACTGTAAAGTCGTATCATGGATCAAAGAATATGCAACTCTACTTTAGTTTTTATTGCCCTGATTGGATTTCTCACTAGTGAATTGCCAATTACAGCAGAAAAGAGCACACTCTGAATTCTTGATGCTCAGTTGCTTCTTTGCCAGAGCCTGGTGATCCATCTTTTCCTGGGATGCGAGCCCAGGTTACACTCAACTCTCCCCCACTCGAGCAATAAAGATATTGTCAGCTCTTGTGGCGCAGCACAGTCCTGGGTGCTGCAGAAATGCTGTCTCATTTGCCTTTGGTTTGAAGTATCGTCGACTGTGCTCTCAGAAAGAAAAGCCACAGAAATTATGAGTTAATTCAAGCTGTTTTTTCTAAAGGTGATTTCTTGCGTTGTCGTAACAAAGTCCTGTCAAATTGCATTAGTATGTTTAACACGCTATTGCTTTCAGTACTGTCTTCATTCATCCACTCATAAGCAACATGACCTCGTTTATCACTCTCGCTTCACTTGTTCCAGACACTGGTGATCTTTTCACTGCAATTCACACATGACAATTAACCATCTACAAATGGGTGAACAACATACCAGTGTAAAGAAAGACGTATGAAGTTGTGATTTTAAAGCTTTTCTACAAATCGATAACCTAATTTGTTGACAGAAAACAAATTCTAAGAACAAAGTCTAGCTGTACAAATGCCACGGTCTTTTATAAAGATACATCTTTGAGTCGAGCTTAGTGAAGAGCATGAAAGGTCTGTGAAGATGTGATGTGTGGGAAATCCTCAGAGCACATCAATACTTGAGCGAGGTGGCTGTGAGTGGGTGGTTCTGTCCCCATTGCCCTAATCATACTGCAGAATCCACTGTCATCTGTCGAATCAAAGAGAAACCGTTGTCTCTCTCGGATGGAATGCGCCTCACTTGTGATATTGACAAGTAAATGAGAGAACATCCGCAAATGACACAGTTGCTGCCGTCTAAAGTGGAAACACATGATCAAGTGGAACTTCAATACAAATGTCAATACTTTGGGAAAATTATTTTTCCGTCCACAACCGTGTTAATGCTAACAGTGTTCTGCTATCCTGTTTCGCCTCGCTGCCTCAGCACATATGGTAACAGATGTATAAAAATGTTCCATCCGTTTTCAGTTTAAAACATCTTCACATCAAAGCAGCTTCAGTTTATAGACCACTGAGGTGTTGTCATCCGGGCTTACAGCGATCATGTAAAGTTCATTTTACAGAGCATGGAGAAAAAATTAACTCTGAAATTGTAGGATATATAAATATCACAGTGCTGGTTTATTAGAGTATATGTAATATAAAATGTATCTTCAGCTGTTCAATGCAGAAAACACTACTAAAGAAACTAGCTCTGTCTTTTTTTCTTTTTTTACTTTACATGTTATAGGGTGACTTCTGAACTGGATCACACGTTATCAGTTGCAAGAAATCCCCATTAAATCTGCCAATTTAGAACAAAATAGTCACATTTGGATGGTAGTTAGAGGCAAATGTATTTGGGCCCTTCAGGTTTGACAGTGATAGTTGGACCACTTTCAACTATTTTCTGTAATCTAGTTGCTGTTTTTGATAACAAACGCATTAATTCTTCTTAACCTTGGAATGAAATCTTGCTGTCGTGTGTTGTTAGAAATGGCAAACTATGTTTTAAGTTCATGTCAAATAAAGAACCACATCATCAACAAACCCTATTGACACTGTTACTATGAGAGTTAAACTCAAACAAAAGAGACATAGACACTTAAGCTGTGTTTGTTGATAAATTAGTCAGTTGACAGGAAATTAATTGGCAGCTATTATGATAATCAATACTTTGAGTCATTTTTGCAAAAATTCAGTTTGGAGCTTCTGAAATGTGAGGTTTTTCTTCTTCTCTGTGTCATATGTGACAGTTAAGTCAATATTTTGGGGTTTGGGGTTGTTGGTTGATATAGCAAGCAATTTGAATATATCACCATGGGTTGTGGGAAATTGCAAGATGCTTTTTTCCTAAAATGTTCTGACATTTTACAGAAAAATGATAATCTTATAAATGGATAACATAATTGCCTAAAATGATGAGAAACTGCATATTTTTTTAATTTAAAAATGTAAAATGTCCTCTTGATCAAGAACTCCCAAACTAACAGCCAAATATGTGCAGTCTGCTATAAACCTCGGAAAAAGACTGAGCACCATGTCGGAGGTTGAATTAACGGGAGAGGCCAACTAGCATCAGCTAGAAAATACTACAGAACATACAGTGTGGGCAATGAAGTTAGAAATGTTCAAGCAGGAAATCAGGCTGTCAACAGTTACCTACATTGCGAAAATGACAGTTTTCACCCATCACAGACACAAAAATAAAAAGGGACTGCTCACACTGTGTCACTGCAGGCAGCCAGTCTCCTGGCTTCAGTGCCATTGTGATGTTGCTTACTGCATGTGATAAAAACGCTTGCTGTGTGGACATTTGTCCAAACAGTCACAGAAGCAATCTTGTGGCTTTAACTTAAGTGGATTGGACTGTCCTGACTGGTTTGGAAACATATGGGTGGGTAACGTTTCACTCGACAGCTTAAGCCAGATTTATGTGTCTGTGTTGAGATGTTGTGGTATCTATGTGCGGGGCAACGGATGCAATAAAGGCTACATGGAGACCACAAGAATTGTAATGGAATAGCTTGGCCTGCTTTGTGTTTGCTCCTACATTTTTCCATTGCTGGTGGTTTGTTGATAGGGAAGAAAACATGGAGCAAGCTGCAAAAATGCTTGATAATCCTCCTTTTCAGACAAATGCGTATTTGGTGATTTCGCAAAACCATTTCCACTAAAAGCCTTCTCCTGAACACAATCAGCTCTGTCTATAAGAAAGAGAATAAACAAAGGTAAGCCCAATTACTTTAGGTGTATAATAAATGCATAACATGGCCTGATAATGTACAACACATCCATCTCATGAGGTAGCTTTGCCATGACAGTCAACTGGTTAAATCCTACGCCAGGTTATAAATCAGTTGCCACACTGTAGGCATCTGGAGCAGGAGCAGTGAAACAACTCAACAGAGAATCATAAATTCAGCTTCAGTGTTATTAGTAGTAAAGTGAAATACGGTGGTCCTCCAGGTTTTGAATATATCAGACTAAATATGAATATGGAATATAGCACGGCTGAAAAATATCACTTGTGCCGTGGTCTATGTATATAGTGAGTCGTTGCCTTAGATTTTACTCTAGCCATACTGTAATATCACAGAGAAAATGGATTAAATGCTGACATAAAAGGGAGAACATGATGCCTGACAGTCTACCTGTTTGCTTTGCATTTTAATTTGGCAGGCACTATAAAAGAAGATTGACGATGTCAGGCAAAAGGAAAGCACACAGGCATGTAGCAGAGCAGATGTAGATGGATAACTGAAGGTAGGTAGTTAACATTATTTACAACCTGAGGAAAATGCATACAAACCTGTGCTCCTTTACTTTTAGTTTCAGGGTGACAGAGCATTTGAGCGCTGACCCAGTTGACTTGCATTTTTGCAGGTGGATGCACTTCTGTCGTTTCCTTTAATGGATGACCAAACGGTGACAGTGGCAGCAAATATGTAAACAAGGCTGTGAGACGTCTGAATGAGGCGAACACATTTAAACTAACAATAGACCTACATCCTGCTGTGGTGCAACATGGAAACATGGTTGTTTAGTTAAAGACCATGTATAACATAATAGAGAGCTCAGTTTGTGTCGAAATAATGTGGATGAGGACTAACATGAATTTTAAAGTGGGAGTGAGCCTTGGTGAAAAGGTTAAGCAAACATTCAGCGCCAACAAGCAAGCATACTGTAGTAGAGTAGGAAAATTTAAAAGCATCGTAATACACAAGTCTAGTTTTATCACATTACACTGGGTGTAACTGAATGAGGGTATTTTACTATCTGTGAAATGTAGCATGCTACTCCTCCCCTGCCTTGCATACATTTTCCATTTCAAACACTGGCAGTGATTGCGTATGAAAGTGTCATACTGTCAGATGTTACTGCCAACTTTAGCAATTTTAGGGCATAGACTTCACTTGCAAGACAGCCTGACATACTGGATATAGACTGTGGGTATAATGCCGGAGATATACTTGCTTTTTAACCACACGTTCTTGTAGACAACCGGCTACGCCTTGAATGTAGTTGTTTACATACTTGCCCATATACTGCGTGTGTTAGTGGAGGATATTATGGCACATTCTAGCTTGTCTTCTAAACTTTCTGCATTTGTTGTCCCTGCTGCTGCTGACCTTAGACCCTGACACATCCCCAAACCGGCCTTACACTGCCCTTACCACTAATCTGCGTATTTTATCTCTGGGGACGTGCAAAAGCGCACAGATGCAGGATATGCAAAGTAGCGTTCATGTGTACACAAACGTGTTGTTACTTTTGAAATATATCTCTGGCCTTTATATCATGCCAGCCATTGACCAACTATTTCAGTTGGCATTCTTCTTCTCTTCTACTATCTGAGTGTTAGCAATATCAGAATTCCTGTCTCTACAGGAAATGACAACAGTAACAGCCTACGAGCTAGCAACCTACACGCTAACAGGCTGGCACACTGGATGCTGCTGCATGCCGTTACCTCTCAATTTTCTCTTTTTCTCGGCGTCCATGTTAACAGGTTAGATTGTTCACACTGGATGCCTAGGACGCGCTTCTCACACACGTTTCAAGCGTAGCTGCTGCGCAGCATCATAGAGATTCGTAGTCTCGCCTATTTCTCCCACAACACGCGTGCGGTTCTCGGCAAAAACCAACACTCATATGGACATCATACAAGCATTTTACTACAGTTTTAATGTCTGAATGTGTAGAATATGTCACAGGCATGAATAGAATACACACAGCAAGTGAGGGGCAGTTTCTTTCTTCTCCACTCTTTCTTTCTCTTTCACTTTCTCTCCCTCGCTCCCTCTCGTTCCCCTCCGGCTTTCTATTTATTGATAATTACCAAAGTCAAACTCCATGTAAACAGATAGGGCAGGCAGGAGCCACGCTGCAGCAGCAGCAACACAAACACACGAGCGAGCTGCAGCAGCTCAGTAATGCAGCCGCCACGCAGGACGTACAGCCTGTTAGGCCCCAATTACAGAGACTCACCGCTACAGGTGCTATGGCTTTAAAAACGCCTTGAAAAAGTGTCTGCATCCGGCGAATGATAAGTAAGACTAGTGACAAGATGAAGCTACATGTGGTGAAAGGAAAAAGGCCGAGGTAGAAATAATTTGTCATTAATTGATTCTGCACTGTCGAAACTTGCAGTTTTCTGATGTGAACTGGTGCCATACTCCTGACAGCCATCAGTGTCTGAATGTGACACTTGTGCCTCTCAGGAACAGACCACTGTTGCATTGATTCTGGAAGGCTACCATGTGAGAGTGACAACGTTATTTGAAGCCCTGCTTGTTGACTCGGCCTCTGTTAAGCAGCTGCTGGAGGAGAGGCAGGCAGTTATTTGAGGTTAATGGTTGTCCATGCCCTCTCTCTAGTTAGACATTCACATGGCAACACCTCAACTGTCCAAGGAACAAACAGTAGTGCAGGTTATTAGTCGCTCAGCAGCGGCTGTTGTCCTCCCATAGCTAGACTCCTGACCCTCCACAAGAGCAGTTAGACTGATGGTCTTTTGTTCCTGCATTACAGTTTCAGCAGGTCATCTGCACTATAGTAGGTTAGTGGAAGCTTTATTAAACTAGTTTGAAAGTTTGAAATGCCCACGGAAGTTATGTGTAGATATTATTAACTACACTGAACGTATCATGTGCAGATGGGCATTTCAGATTTCAGTAGGAATTTGTTGGAATCCTGCCCGGCAGGCTGCCCATGCAGGAATGCATGTAATAAACAATACTCAAAAGACAGAAATGAAAAATACTGTCTATATTTTATTCTATTACACAGACACAGACAGATCCGTGAAGAAACAGACAGTGACACGCACACCCAGCAGTGATAGACAAGGGACTGTCTGCTCTTTAGCCTCAGGCCTTGTCCTTTCACAACTCTTCCTTCTCTCTCGTTTGTCAGTCAGTATTTAAGAAGAAAAACAAGCTGACTTTAGCCAACATATTTATTTATTTATCTCTCTCTCTGTTTACATTCTGGATTCAGGAGAAAAACTTTTTATATAACATTGATTAAAGGGGTAAATATTCCTCTTGGACATTCAAGATTATAACAATTCACAGTTGGGACAGTTTTTTAGCAGTGTCACCAGTGTTTGGCTGTGTTTTGCCTTCTTGCTAGCACATTTTCTGTCTTTTGCACTATTTTCTCTCACTTTAAACTAAGTTCCCAGCCCCAGTTTCAATGAGAAATAGTGAAAGAAAAATCAAAAATCATTTCTTAACAAGACTATACTCACAAACAAGCTATGTTTTGTAAGGGTGTCACGATTTCGATTTTAAATCGATCGAAATTAATTCATAATCTTGAACTTCGAATTAAAAAATAGAATGTCACATCCCCATGTCACATCCGGTCGGCTTGCCAAGGGGAAAAACACACGTGTTGAAGTGCTGCGAGTCAACCTCCTCTAACTTAGCTACTAGCTAAGCCAGTAGCTGTTAGCTACAG
Organism: Pagrus major; assembly: GCF_040436345.1. NCBI lineage: Eukaryota > Metazoa > Chordata > Actinopteri > Spariformes > Sparidae > Pagrus > Pagrus major. The sequence continues at coordinate 4,438,209 of NC_133218.1, read as the reverse complement.
CCAGTCAAACGATAGCATGGTGTTACACCATTCATGTTCGGCTCCCGGACCGTGGTCGGGAAGCACAGGGGAGATGATTTCCTCCTGGGCCGAAGTTTATGTTTACCTTCGGGGTGAACCCCCTTTCACGTGTTAAGCTGGTCGGGAAATAAAACCAGGGAGCTTTGCTGTATCTTCAGGAGCCGTCGCCTTTATTCACAGCCAAACTGCAGCCTATATTGTACACTTTATTGCTGTCGCTACTACTGCTACTCCTTTCGCTTCTCCTTCCTCCGCTTAATTGTTCAGAGAAGACTATGGACATGGCTGTTTTATTTTTTTGTTTGTTTTGTTGTGAACTTGAATGTCATCTTCTGTGAAGAAGACTGCAGTTACAAAAGAGAAACTAGATGGCAGGTTATTTTGTTTAAGTTTCCAGTTGACTGAAGATATAAGTTATTGTTACATTATGTTGTTAATAAATGTTTTAAATTTGACAATGTAGTGTGGTACATTGCTAACAAAGGTCAGATATTATATTGTATAAAAGTCTAGTCTAAAAATGGTATAGCAACCTGTGCTTTAAAAAAAAAATTTAAAAATCGAGAATCGAATCGAACTGTGACCTTAGAATCGAAAATTGAATTGAATCGAGGATTTGAAGAATCGTGACACCCCTAATGTTTTGTAATATGCTAACCTGTGTCTGTAACTTCCTTTAAATGGCAGTACTGTTCTGGCTTTAAGGTGTAAATTGTGTTCAGCCAATAGGACATACAGTAGCTTTTAAAAAATCTTTAAAGTGGGGTCTTGGCACATGGTTGCACAAGTGCTACACTGTAAATTGCTTGTTGTGGCAATGGGTTATACAGCTTGAATTGCCCTGTTGATTTTCTCTTTATTTCATGTAGACCTGGATTTTGCGTCTTAGGAAGAAAATGTGGCACAACATCTATCGTCCATCTGTTCATTTGAAAACCTTAATATAAGTTTGTGTGGTAGTATCTGATACTTTGATTTTTGTGAGCTCCCGTCTACAAACTAGCTTTTAAGCACCTTATTTGATATTAAAATGAACTCTTTAACAAACTCTGTCATATAGAGTGATAAAGGAAACATGCATTGTTGGTGTAGTTAAGTGGAGTCTTTACATTAGTTAATAATCTTGACTTGAAGCCGCATTTCAGTTGAGCTAACTGGAGGCAGTCAGGCGCAACGGTCACGCTGATTATCCTCTAATGAAAAAGAGCTTGAGCCTGCCGACTTCACTGACCAACCCAACCCCCAACATCACAGCTGATTCCTGTGTCTGATAGAAATCAAATGTCCTTAACATTATAAGCTGAGCCGAAGTCTGGGTTGTTTACTTTGAACATTTCAGTGACTAAAGTTTGAGACCATCTCAGGGAAAAATCCAATGAGGTGCTGAAGAGGAAATGCCTGTTAAACAGAAGTGATCATATCATCATAGAGTGCTTGAGTACATTGAAAATGAGAGAGTAAGTGTGTTATTAAATGTTATTTTAATTGAATAAAATGTGCTACTGTTTATAAAAAAGGATATTTCTACTTTCAAGTGGTAGTGTAAAAGAATTATTCAAATTGTACTTGTATTTGGCCCAACATCCCTGTTCATAAATCACTGTAATGTTTCAACAGTAGTGTTTCCAGTGTTGAGTTTCTGGAGTGGTGAGGTATAAGTTAATTGTCTTTACTAACCTTCCTTAAGCTAAGTTGCTGTTAATTTGCATATAAAACATGTTGTTCCTGACAGCTGCTGTAACCAGATTAAACAAACGGCATATCAAAAATGTGTTGGACTGTATGTAGTTGACACCAATAGCCAGAAAAAGAGTCTGGATCAGCCCCAGTCCTGTGAATTAGCTCAGGAAATTACTCATCTATAAAATTTCACTAAAGCCATGTTCAGTTAAAGAATAATGAAACAGAGGACAGTAACAATAACCTTTTAGTGATTACAGTACATTACAGCAGACATTAAACAGGAAGTTGCTGCCACTTCATGTTTGTTCACTACTGCCATTGCTTTGCATGTCCGACTTGCACTTTTGAACCCTCATTTCATGTTGTCACAAGATCTTTTTTGTTATCAAGTTTTTATTGAAATGAGGCACAGAAAACAAACATTTAACATTTCCCTCTTTTTTCACTCCCCAACATCCACTCTATTAAGACAAGTTTGAGCAGAGAGTTGACCCACTATTGCACAGCCACGGAATGTGGTGGTTGCCATCTCAAGGCCAACATTTTCTTGGCTGCAGTGAGACCAGCCCAAAGAATGCGTCTCTGGTCCAAAGACAAATCTAAAGAATAGTCGTCCAGAGAGCAAGTTAAGGAGCTTCCAGGATCAAACCACATCAGGGCATTCCCTGTACATGTGCTTAAGTGGACACAGGTCACAATTGGGAGATATAATGACTTCACGTAATGAGGCTTTCTCGGGATGAGATACATCCTCTGTGTGAATTTATAAAAGTTTTAGTTGTACCACATTTTTTGCCACTGTGTGCTGACATCTCTTCATCATTTAAAGATTGAGAAATTAATTTGTATAGCTTAGAAACCACCACCCTCTTTGTTCCTTCAGAGACTAATAATTATATATAATTATATAATATTTTATGAAGAGGGTGTTCTGATCTCAATGGGACACCGTATGCCCAAATGGCTGATCTCGACTGCAGCTAGTAGAAAGAAAATGATCCTGGTAAATCATATTCAATGTGTAAATCATTAAATGCTTGTAAACCACTTTCACTACTGGCTTTTAAAACATTTACTCACGCTGCTCCACCCAATGTGGAAATGGGACAGGTATATTTCCAGTGAGAAGTGAAAAATTGTTGAAGATTTTTTCAACTGTATTTTGAAATACACTAGGTCCTGCAAACGATTCTCCTCAATTGGTCTGCAAGAGATGGAAGAACTAGAAATGAACCAAGCAGAGAGAGGATGTAGCACACAGGACCGAAAGTACATCCTAAAATTTGGCAGGGCCAACCTTCCCTGGGTTTTGTATCACTTGAGAGTTGTGAGTTTTAAAACAGGCCTCTTTTCTTTCCATATGAATTTGGAGATGAATAAAGGAAGCTTTTCCCAGTAGCCAGTACGAGGAGCAAGAGGGATCATAGAAGAGGAAAAGTTAACAGGAGGGAGTACATCCATTTAAACTATTGATTTATGGGCTTGGAGTGAATTTGGGAGATTCGAACAGCTTTCAAAGTCTTTCTCTATTTGGTTGTATATACCTTGAAATTTTCGTATTGCAGTCGAAGACATACAAGCAAAGATATCAGTGCAGAGATACCCCAAACTACCCTTCTAAAGGAGGGCAGCGTAGTTGTCTTGAGATCTTTTGTGACAAAATATCAAACTTGCCAGTTGGTCTTCATTGTGTGAACCTGTTTGGCTCATATGAAGACCCTTGTGAAGTAAGATTAATAATCAACACCAGTCAGTAAGGTCAAAACACCTTTACAGCAATGCCTAGTGGGAAACCACCCTGACTTTTTATTCATAAGAACTCAGAATATGTGGCTGAGGAGGGGTTGTAATTGCCAAAAGTAAAGTCAACATGAAGCACTTCAGGTGTTCCCTCATCTCCACTGGCAGCTTCCCTGCTTTTGAATAATTCAGTTTCTTGGTTAATGGCAAAGTTCACTTAGTTTTTTAGCACTACAGCAGACTTTCAATCCATAAACCTTGAAAACATTTTCATCCAAGTTTGTAATTTCAGCAAATCTGCCACCCATTCCTCATATTGCACTTTACTTTTTGTCTTGCTTATCTTGTAATTTATTTATTTATTTATTTTATCTTTTCATAACAATGATCATTTATAATATCTGGCATTATAGGTCACTACTTGTCTATACTACTAAAATCTATTCATTCCAAAGGCTAAATGCTGCAGCATCATTATGCAGATGACTTCAGTGTATACGTGAAGAACTTCATTATCAGTTTGATGTCCTGAAATCTTCTATCAACAAATCAAAGAGGGTCTAAATAAAACATGGCAACTTAGGGTATCTCACTTAAAACAATGGCAGTCTTTCCTGTTATATTAAAATCCTCTACAGGCCCCCCTTGACCCTGTCGCCGCAGTCTAAATAGCTGATAATCAAGGCCTTGGATTGTTTTTCTTTTTTTCCTTCAAAGTTTAGTGTCATTTTCTAGTATCAGGACCTTCACAGATGTAATAACACTCAAAATATGAGTGGATGGAGCCAGGGAGAATCATAACTGTTCAAAGGTGCACAAAAAGAGCAGTTATACTTAATGAGTGGTCAAAAGGCAAGCAGATAAAGTGATAAACAAAAGATCTACGAGGCCGAACATCTTCCCTGGATCATTCACTCAATATTAGAGCCCGACCATTATTCTGGTTGGCCGATTTTATCGTATCACAGATAAATCGGTATCTGCGCATATGTTGCCCATTGCCGATATGAGATGGTAATGCAGACAAAGATACTTGGGTTAATTTATAATTATTGAATACCTGGTGAAATTACTGTGTCAGTGCACTGATGATATTTTCGGTGATACATTTTTTTTGTTAAACTGTAAATTATCCTGCATCCATTACATCATTCATACATGCATCATTTTTCTCCCTAATATCGGTGTTGGCATCAGCTCCAAAATTTAGTATCGGTTGGGCTCTACACAATATTATCATATGTGTATTCACATGATACTAATATTTCATTTAATTTTACGGTTCTCGTCAATACTGGTATATCCTGACACTCCTAGATGGTACTGAAAGACTACAAACAAGATGAACGTTTCTCAAGAGCACAGAATTAAAAGCATCTCCAACAGTAAATATGTCAAGGTGTCAGTGTTAAACCACACTCCACCATATAGACATATTTAATAATCCTATATCAATATAAATTAATTACAGATTTCAATGTAAAATCTTTCCACCGAAAGATTAAGCATGCACTCAGTCAAACTATTTTAAAATTGCCCACAAACCTGAACAATTGTGCCACAGTAGATGCTGCTGTTATCGACTTGCATTGCGATAGAGTGTCTCCATTATAGAATGAAGTGAGCGGAGATAATGAGAAGTGTTTTGAGAATCGTAGCGACTGGCTTTTGTGATTCAGAAATAATGGCAGAGTGGAATGGCTGAGCATGTTAATGGAGCTGCTCTTGTTTCTCCTCTTTGAGCACAGAAAAAAATCAATCTGGCACCTTGTCAATGTTTTAAGATCTGGGTTTCCTTACACTCTGGCCAACGTGTGAGTGTTCCTTTCATCCTCTGCATCGCTGTTGCCACAGATGAGCCACAATTTTATTAATTATTTGTACTCATGAGTGAGTCGAATATCCACTACAGACTGGTCACCACTATTTAGGCTTGACAAATTATGATGTTCTTAGTCATTTATTTAGTTTTCCTTTCTACGAATATTGGGGAATGATGCTGAGAGTGTGCTGAAAAGGAAGTTATTCTTAATAGTATTTCACAGAGTTTGCATAAATGAGAATTCCACTATGAAATGACAGAAAATGCACTTCATTAAGCTTTGATTCATTTTAATGTTTGTTTACTTCTAATTATTCAACTGTGATTACAACAATTCACACTTCATCTGTCAGCCACTTAACCTTAAGAGCAAGTCTTTGTTCTTTCATCAAATCTGCTAATATCCCTGAGTTTGCTGAGTGATTAAAGACTAATGTTGGTTTTAAAGTGGTTTACCTAACCAAAAAGATTAAGTTAATCAGTAGTTAGTCAACTAATATGTAATTGCCCCAAAACATGCTCATATTTCAGACTGGTGGCTTTTCTGGTGCTGAGTGATCATCTTTTTAAAAAAAATGTTTGATTAAGAATACAACATAATTACAGTGCTGTTTACAAGTACTCGGCAAGTAGCTCTTTATTTATATGTATAGCCTTCAGTTGATTTGTTGGCAGTTATCTTCATTTCCCCAATATTTGACATGCCACTTCAAGATGTCAACAAGCTTCATCCCTCACATTTTCCTCATCAATGCAGATGTCTGTAGGCATTGAAAAACAAATAGCTCTAATAAGATTAGTTTTTAATTTGTCTCTTAAATCTCCATGGCCGACTAGATTCTAGAGTTTACACTGTTGTTGATTGAAGCAATTCTACCATGGAACTAATTCCAGCCTTTATCCCTAAAAACATTTAATATAAAATAATATTATACATTGAAAACACCCATACATCCACATACATTAGCACTCTGTACAAGTATCTGTGGAGCTGTCTCTTGAAGTGTGTTGGTGATGGTGGCTGAACTCCATTAAATAGCTACTTTGCAAAAGTTAACTTAAACAAAAGCTGTGTCTGCGGCCGCCTGTAGTACTTCTTTTAACAATGCACGTACAAGTTATTTACCTTTCAGTTATCCAGTTTAGTTTAATAACTGCACTCAGGCTCTTAGGACTTATGGTCTACAGGAATTTTAACAGTCCATTTTCACGCTGCTGAATTTGAAATATTAGTATCTTTTTTTCTCTGTTTTGACCTTTAATTCACAGTGAGTATTTTCCCCACATCAGAAAGGGAAAAAAACTAGTTTTCATGAATCTAAAAATGCTGTAAATTATGCATTATTCCTGCTCAGACACAACAAGGAGCTCTGTGGAAGTAATATCAAGAAGCCAGTTTTCTGATGCCTCTAACTTAATCTGTGATATCTTTGTTTGAATGTCTTTCTTTTAAGCGGCAGACGAATTTCTCTGTGCTCGGTTAACAGGTAGCATTTACGAACACTAGTGCGGACAGGTTGTTTGAACAAAAATCACTTATTTATTCACCTCAGTGTGCATGTAATGATGATGTGAGAGTGAACAGAACATGCAAGATACTGATAATTGCTGAGGATCAGTCATGTTTTTATCAAAAGAAGAAGAGACAGATTTCTGTTTCTCCACCTAACCCTTTTTATTGGAGGACTCCTATAGGGACTGATGGTAGTGTGGTGTGAGAGCTTTGTTTTTCACTGCATCACACCAGAGCCTGGACATGAGGACAGGACAGCGTAATCAGCCATAGAGTAATCTGCATATTTCACACTTCTTTGGTTACTGTCCATTTGAGTCATACAGCTGCCAGTCCAAGAGATGCAGAAAAGTGCTGCAGTCAGGGAGAAAAATGCCTGTTGGCAACAATGGGAACATTACAAAGAAAGCCTTTGATGTGTTTAAGGAGTATCAGCCAATTTAATTTTCTCTTGGTTTCTAATTTAGATTGAAGAGAAGGTATTGATTTGATTGAAAGATAAAATGCTCTTTGTAAAACATACTTATGTATGGCACTGGTACGAGCTCCAGTGAGGCAACACTCTGCTGGGGATCTCTGCGTTTCTGTCGTTGACATATTTACTGATAAAGATACTGGCTGACCCGCAGACTCCTGATTCCCATCACCTGGATTGGCTGGGTGCATTTCTATTTTGGTAATCAGCTCAAGCACACAATCCAATTACATGGAGGTTACTGTGGCGCTCTCTGGATGGGAAGCTGCCTTTTAAATGACCTGCGGAGAAAAGGATGCACATTGCCAGACTCTGCATTCAATTCATGTTTGTTTTCTTCCTGCCTATGTTGGTGCTTCAGATGCTTTTTCATCTGCTAACAACTCATGCATTCTGTCTAAGTGACTTGTGTATAGAAGGCATTTCAGATGGACTTTGCAAACACTTACCTATAAATGATTTATGTTGGCGAATATGTGTAGGTCTTGTTCCTATACATATTTTCAGTCAACTGATAAAGGGCAGTTCAATATTTTAAGTAAAGAATAATCTATTGATTGTATTTTTGATAATCAATCATTCAGGCCCAAACCCAATACGCCAATTTTGTGTGTTTATGTCTAGGGGTAGGAGTTCCAGATGCTTGCTGGGATTGAGGGGTAGGACGAAGTGTTAGGGCTATATAAGAACTCTTGTTTCAATGTATTACGGTCCTTTTTTTACTAACAAGAATGAAACTGTTGCGACCAGTTTGCTGATCTCTCGGTAGCTAACAAGCTAACTCGCTACCCTCACATTGTTTTGTCCTCATTGGTTCATGACAATACCGCATTTTCGGATGTTTTTCAATGTTACATCCCCCCCCCTCCTATGATGGCATATAAAGCCCAAAAAATAGCTAAAACTTGGAAATTGGGATAGAAAAAAATAAATGTCACACACAAGTTAGAGTTCAACAATATGTCTTTAAAAGTGCTTATCTTTTCTGACCAAAGTCAACAAACCCAAACGTTTTCATTTTAAAAGGATATGATATTGACAGAAAACAAACAAACCATCTATTTGCTTTTGCCATTTGTTTGGTTTATTGTTTTACTTGTGTATGGGTTGTTGGCTCAACCTCAGTGCTCCTGGATATCCCTCACTGTTCAACCAGTCGGTGCTTGTTTGATACACAGAGCTACAGCTATGCAGGGCATGTAGTCGAGATTTTTGAGGTGTTAAAATCTCCTCTGTGAGCTACAACACACCAGACTCCTCTCTGCATCTCTGCAAGGCAATTTAAACTAACTTTGGAGAAGCATTTTTCAGCCATTAATGAGCTTTGGTGTATTGGGAGCAGAGATAAGACAATAACCATTATGACCACACACGTACCTCAATAAGGAATAAAAACAGCATAGCATAATGCAAGTTTTTATGATTGTAATTATAGCAGTAACAACAGTGAACAAAGGCCTGGGCCCAGCGGCACACCGATAAATATACAGATTTATCAAGGCGAAAGCAACACTCATGGCATTTATTATTATTAATGAAGGTATTTCTTTAAATCCGTGTTTTAAAACTGAGTGAAACAATGATGTCTGTCATTAAAGTAGATACGTTTTAATACTGTTTGAAGATATTCATCTTGCTTCAGTAATTATTGTGATAATATCATGTACTGAGATTGTTCTGGCCTAGATAATCACACTGTGAAATGTTCCTGTCGACACATGCCTAATTTGAGGGCATATCTCATTTATGCCTGAGCTGAGCTGTTTTTTTATCGGTGCAATTCAAACTGTAATTATCTGTTCTGCTCTGTGACATCCAGGACTTGAAACATGTGTTATCCATCAGATTCTGTTGGTTTTGAAAAAAAAAAGCAGATGTATACTTGGTGAACTCCATGTTTTTTGGAGAGATGTCTGCTGTTGTGTTGCTAAAAAGGCCACTATGATGATAGCATTTTTCATGGAAAAAAGTCCAAATTCCTTTGTAGCAGCTTCTTAAACATGAATATTTTCTTTTTTAATGGGTTGTGGACAAAACAAGACATTTGAGTAAGTCATTTTAGACTTTGGGTAACATTGATAAACAAATTAAAAACTTTTTTTTAACCTTGTTATGGCATTTTATAGCCCAAACAACTTATCAATTTATGGAGAAAATGACTGACAGATTAATCTACAAAGAATATAATCATTAGTTGCAGTGAGGACTGAAAGATTTGCTTTTAAAATAATGTCATGATTCAGAAAATGACATCACCTTACTGTAATGCAGCCTTTAAAACCAGTAAAAGAAAACACATGATATCACATTACGATGACATCTGAAATCAATAGAATATATAGTCTCGTATCACAAGAATGGCATATTATATATTGTGATATATTGCCCAGCCCTAATATTTTCTGGTTTCTTTAGTACTTACTACCTTTTTGACAGTAAACTGAATATTTTTGGGTTGTGATCAAAACAAGAACTTCTGAGGACGTTATCTCGGGCTGTATGTGGCATTTTTCACCATTTTTACTGACATTTTATAGATCAAACATCTAATCAGTTAATCAAGACACTTATTGACAGATTAAATGACAATGAAAATTATAGCTTAGTCTGTCACATATGAACAGTCAGTACAAATAGCTAAGCAAGTCCTGTGTTGTGCTGTTTGACTGAACAGAGTTGGTGCACGAACATAGACAAACATTTCATGCACAGATGGTGTTAACAGTCACATGCAGAAAACGACATTATGCCAGGTCTGATTTGGTTGTATTTCACAGCAAATTGACCAGAAATGGCCTCCCCCTATCCTTTTCTGCACTTTCATTGCAACTTATGTGGCCTCTGTGATAGATTGCTGACTGAAACTGGATCTGTGAAAAAAAGGACAAGCACTCTGGGAGTTGCACAGCCTGCATGCCTTTCGCTCAACGGGGCACTCGCTGGGACATTTCCTCAGTGGGGCTTTTTCAAAAGGGCTTGCGCTGCAGTTCCAGCTAAGGGCAGTACAGTAGGTCAACTGCCGATAGAGTTACAACCTCTCCTTTGTGGAGGTGTTGGACAAATTAGACCTCACAACTGTTTACCCAGTCAAACAGGGACAGCTGCATCTCTCCACCCTCCAAAACCTGCCACTGACTGTTGTTCCTTTGGGGAGCCATCTGTGAGGAATAAGCAGGCCCGGTGATCAAATGATTGTTCAACAGTTTTACCTCTGTCACTGCTGGGGGTGATACGAATGGCCACTTAACTGAATCAACATGAGCTCTGTGCATTATGTGATCCAGCTGCCATTTTGCACTGCACTAATGAGGGCTGAGTAATGGTAGATGGTGCAAAATGACTACTTTTCTGTTAGTCGATGGGAACAATTAAGCTTTAAAGACCGGATAACTCACATGTGTACTGCAACAGATGCAGTTTTTGAATTTTGTATCGCTTTCTTGAGGAAGATAAAAATGGGCTTCTGAACAGTCTGGTGTGTGATATCACAACTGGACTAAAGGGTTTATAGAATATTTCTTTGAGCTCTTCCATTATAGAGATATTTAATTGTACTGCTAATAGTAATGAAGCAGAAAATGTGCTGATATCCCCGTACAATCTCTTTGGATGCTGTCATAGTTATTGAAGAAGCTTCAGGATTTGATTTGATAAGCTCATCAGGATGAGCCATATTTACACAAGGCTATTAATCTGGGAGTGTGAAGTGAATTTGTAATAATTTCAGAGTTTGTGGTTAAATGGCTGGTTTGCAATTTACAATTCTATCAAAGGGGTAGAACCTAAATATTCAACACTTTCCACAATTAAAGCTTGATATCTCAATATCTTAAAAAAATCTCATCCATTCTGTGGTTCAGTTATTTAATAAAGAGCGGCAGGGATGCCGTATTTTTGTAGGCTTAGCCAAAAGTTAGCATCGTCCCGTTTCCCTCGACAAAAAATCTATGGGATTTTTCAATTGGATTGTGGATTTTTGCAGAAAATAAGCTCTGTGGCGAACACAAGTTTATGATACTAACACACTTTGTTCAGCAAGATAATCTTCACAAATCAACACCACCTTTTGAAGCCTAAGGAAAATCGCCAGATGTAAAAAGCTAGCTTTGGGTGATAAACCAGCTACATTGCACTTGCATGACTTCATCATCACACAAGTTTCCAATTACACTAAACAATACACACTTATACTACAAATTGATCAATCTACAAGTACGAAAGTTAGAGTTAGAATAGTTTGTAATTGCAGTTCACCTGTAAAGAGGGAATAGTGAGTAGATGAGTTTAATGACGTTTAATGTCTTCAACAAACGCTGTAGTCACATTTAGCCACTTGTTAGCCACCGCCTTTATTAAGACACATAAAATCTGTATAATTCACAATTTAGTGACACATTTTATGATGTAGACGAAAATGTGAAAATCTTAGAAACTTGCGTAAACCACTTTATTTCGAACATCTAACCGAAAACCTGTTCAAAAAAGGAGATACAAAAATGCAAACTTATTTCCAGGTTTTAGGATTCATTCCTATGGATCTCTATTAATTATTTTTAAAATGTAGGGAATTTCTGTATTTTGTAAAAAAAATTTGAAAGATAAATCTCAGAGCAATTCACGTTTTATCAATTAATTACCATAGTAGTCCAAGGGGGAGTTTTAGTAATTTATCTTAGCTTAACCGTGTTGTGGATTCTAATTAAAGACGCAAAGATTTGTTTGTTAGCACAGCTCTGCAAGTCTCATGAGAGAAGATGTCAAATATCCACCAGGAAATTCAGAATTCATTACTTAATCTGCAAACAAACACACAATAGCTGCAAATCAGAATTAATAATCAATATACATAATTTCATAATAATGTCTATCGAGGACTACACTGTGCACTGGTTGGGTCTCTGCAGCACAAAGAAAATCTTCAGAATTCATGCCTGTTTGAGGCGATATTGATCTCATCACCCTTCCCACCACTCCAGGATCTTTTGTGCTCAGGCTTTCTTATCCGTCACGCTCTTTATCACAACGGGAGATGAAAACTACAGATGTATTAATAATTTACTGACAACATGTAGTGAGCTCTCAGGGGACTGAAAAGAAAGGAATAAGAAATGTCAGAAAGTTTACTCTTTATGGTACGGATTCATCCTCATGTTCAACACCAGTTTATTGAGGCTGCAGCTTCTGGGGGGTTAAATTGAGCCACTGGTCTGAAAGTACTGCAAGTTTTTGACTTAAGAATTAGGGTAGGGTACTAAAAGGTGCAATGATACTTTTTGTATTGGATTGGCTGATATGCTGTTAGAACTAGTACACAATGAAATTGAACGGTTACAAGACTCCGTTATGTTTGTTTGTACATGCATGGTAATAACAGTCATTATTTTCATCATCCAAGAATACATTTTAAGAATATTCAACATTTGTCCTCACAGAAGATTTCTACTAATCCACACACCATTAGTTGTGTTTTTTTAAATTGGAAAACTAATTGGTGGGTGCTGAAGGCGAGTATTAAAGAGCAACAGTCACACTGATGTAGCTGCCAGGGCAAACTGTATTTGCATACCATGTGTTATTCACAAGGGAAACTCTATGTCCTTTACATGTAAATTCCACGACAAGATTTGAATGTAGTGGATAAACAAAAAACACAGTAAAGTTGCTAAAGAAACCCCTTGACAGCAACTCACTCACGACGAACACAGAAACAAACATGCTTATGTTTCAGGTTTTTCCTGTTACTTGCTGCAAGCAATCAGTATTGTACAAAGAAAGCTTTACAAACAGATTTAAAGGACCTTTTAAATGAATGCTTATCTGAGTAATCTGTATCTGTATCTGTAAACCTTCCTGTCTAAAGGCTCTTTTCAACACACCCGTAACAAGGTCTTTTATATCAGTGTTGATCTTCAGTATTTGTGAGATTTGTCTTTTATTTTCAGAAAGACATGACACATTGTGACCTTTTTGGCCATATTGTATAAGAAAATACACCAAACGGATGTTCTCCTGAGGCACACACTGCTTCATTCATGTTTTTAAGCTGCTCTGTTAATGCAAGATTACCATTGTGCTCTCGAGTTGAAAAGGCACGGCTCCATAAACCGCGCGGGGGTGTGTGAGGCCAGCTACTCCTTATTTATCATCAGTGACACTATCAGCAGTGCCTTGTGAAAAGAGAGCCAGTCATTCAGAACAGTGGGGCCACCTTGGCTGTCAAAGCAGGATTTAAGCTACATTTCCCATGGTTGCCATGACAACTGTGGGAAGTGATTATGAAGAGAGGGTTTCGGAGCAGTGCTGTCACACCAGTGGGTATTACCATAGTGGTTTGCGCAGTGATCACCAGAGAATTACTGGCTCATGATCAAAAGATTTTTGTGTTTTGTACCCAATGAAATGCTGTTCTGTGATGGCAGAGCTGTAGTACTACTATTTATATGTCAGAATTATAAGACTAATGTTCCTCTCTTCTTCTTTCTAGGACAAAAATGTGGATAAATGGGACAGGAACGAGTAGAACGTGAGGATTCTCTAACCCTTGCCCCTGAGTCCCAACCGTCTGAGAGGGTGTCGGACCTCACTGAGGCAAACCTGGGCCGTTGGCACTAAAATGTCCCTAAGTGGTGGCACTGCAGGCGGGAAAGGTGTGGACTCTAATGCGGTGGACACTTACGACAGCGGGGATGAGTGGGATATCGGTGTTGGAAATCTGATTATTGACCTTGACGCTGACTTAGAGAAGGACAAACTTGAGATGTCTGGCACCAAGGACGGCATGGCGGCACCACCCAGTGCAGTGGCAGCATTACCTGACAACATCAGGTTTGTTAGTCCAGTGTCTGGCTCTCAAGGCAAGGAAAGCAAATCCAAATACAAGCGCAGCAAGAACTCTAAAGACAATAGTAGCAAAGCTTCAGCAGGAGATGGGGGTAAAAAAGAAACTACAGGGCGGACTCAAGGGGAGCCAACAGGCACAGCAGCCAGTGCAGGAGCTGCTGGCAACAATTCCACCTCTGGGAAGAACATGGAAAAAGGGGGCAAAGCCTCCAGAGGTGTTATGAGTGGTAAAAAAGAGAAAGAAGGGGCTAGTGGGAAAAGTAAGAAGGACAAAACAGATGGAGCCCCAGTCGTGGCAATAGCTGCTGCGGAGAAGGATGTTGTGTCTCAAGCCCAAGTTGCTTTGGGGAATAGTCGTAATGCGTCCTTTGAGAACACACAATCAACAGACTTGGCAGAAGCCAATCAAATGGGGAATATTGCACTTGAACCTGTTGGGATAGTACCAGCATTGACCGCAAAAACTGAACCAGAGGAGGTGGAAAATGGGAATAGTGAATGCAAGACACTAAAGAAGGTGAAAAATGAAAAGGTACGTTTTTCTTTTGACTCTCTTGATGCTGCATGGAATTGTTTGGTGTTGTTTTACATTATATCTCTGACTAGTCCTGTGTTTTATTTGTCTTTGTTAAAGGCAATTATTAAGTCCTAGTTTTAATGGGGACATGTGCAGTTGACAACTGGCAGGCTTGTGTTGCAACATGATCCTACTATTTGTAATGTTGCTGTTGACAACCAATATTTTGTATAAAGTTGACAAAAGTAAAATGCAGCTTTAAATACATTTATATCAATAAAGTTAGCTAATTTCAAAATTAGTTTCTTATGACAAAAATACAACTTGAAAACTTAGTCTTGTTTTTAAAATTGAACCTTAAATCAAGTTATGCTAGCTAGCCTGCTAGTGTGTTTTGGAGGATTTCGAGTGAGTGCTATAAAAGTTTACTTGTGCCTAGAGGTGCAACGATAAATCAGTTAATCATTTAGTTGTCAACTATTATATTAACTCAACTATTTTGATAATGAATTAATCAGTTTGAATACATTTTTAAAGGGAAAAAAGTCTAAATTCTCTGATTCCTGCTTAAAAAAGAATATCTTCTGGTTTCTTTACTCCTATGACTATGATTTTGTGATGTTTTATAGACCAAATAAGTTATTGACTAATCAAGAAAATAACCGACAGATTAATCCTTAATGAAAGTAATCATTAGTTGCAGCCCTGCTGGTACCCTAAACATCTTGTTTGAAAGAACTGTCATTTAAATGTGTCTTGGTTTGAGACAATGATGAATTCATACATTAGAACTGAAGAGTTCTTGAAGTTGTGCTTTGTGATCGCCTGTCGCTTACAGCAGGCTTGGCGATGCACTCTGTTCCCTGAAGCTGCAGCCTGACATGTGATGCATAAAAAGACCTACTGCTGTTCTCTCTTTTAGTACCACACAGTGAATAAGGGTACCCTTGACGAACATGATGCAGAGGCCAGCTACAGGAAATAGCCCACACAGGCTTGATTTATTTTAAAAGGATGCACAAGGGCTTTCATATTTTAAACATTTCTTATTCCTTGTTCAAAATTAATATGAGCTGCAAATAACCATGGAAGTGTTATGTACTGTACGTGAGTCAGTAAAGCCAATTACAAATGTCATACATGAATGTAATTGTCAGCCATATACATCACATCACATCATGACTGTGAAGTAAATGTCACATCGTGTTCCACTTTATTTTCTTCACACAATTTCAACGCTGACGTTATCTTACAAGAACAATATACAGATTCTTGTATCTGTTCACCCACACTTATCTTCTTCACTCATAGAGTTGATCTATCACTGTGCCTATTGTATGCCTCATAGCAGCCTTTTCATGCTCTGGCAGTATAAAAGACAGCAGAGCAGGGAGGTGCTGAGGACTGTTTTTGTCTGTCATCGTGTTCCATTCTTAATCCCACAAGCCCCAGCAATGCCTGGTGGAGCAGAGTGTGGGGGAGGGAGCTGGTGCAAAGCACGCCTTCGTCGTTTTTCCTGCTGCTCTGAAAGTGGCATGGGGGATGGGCTGTGAGGAAGCCTGTTTGATTCCTTAAATCCAGGACACCCAGTCATGAACACAAGCTGTAGAGGCTCCTTGGGCTGACTGCTCTGAAAAGAAATTTTCTGGAAAGTCTTTGTAATCATAATGTATTTAAAATGAAAAGGCTTTTGAGGGGGAGCCACATGAATTGGTTGAAGGCACTGAATAAAGGAGAGAGGTCACAACTGCTTTCAAACAGCGAGCTGGTGAGAGGTATCCTTGAAAGCTTGATGGAAAAAAGGATGTGATTATAGTGCAGCAGAAAATCAACAGTTTTTAGGTTGGCAAACCCAGTTAATGGATGTCGTAAAAATGCATCAAGAAGAGCCTTTTTCCCCCTAACCAAGCAAAATTACTGAAAAACATTCGGTGTCATTTGGAGGTTGTGAGTCAGTTTGCCATGCTTACACCAACATGGAGAAACTGGACTGTTTCATCACGTAAGATGGGCAGAACAAGGCAAAGCCCAGCAATAGTACGGATGGATCCAAATCTAATGTTGACACCACCACTTTTCCAGCGTTGTATTTTTTTTGTGCATCTTTAAGGATCATGTTAAAAAAGGTTTATGGACGTGAAAAAAGCTTCTTCAATTTTGCAAACAAATTTTTTCCTTCCACTTGAGGTGGTTTTTGTTTTTCTGAAAAGAGAGTTAATGTACATAATGGGAGATGGAAACATCTCTTCCGAACAGGTTTTGACATAGCAAACATTTATCTCACATGACTGATTCTGAAGAGGCTGTTTAAACAAGTCGAATTCCTCTCTTTAATTTTGTCTCAAAGATGGTGAAGGTGACTTGTTCAGTTTCTTCTTCTTCTTCTGCTTCTGCTTCTGCTTCTTCTTCTTCTTCGAGGTCTATTGGCAGTTAGCAAGCAACTGGTTTTGTCTCCAGTTTACAATCAAATTATTTTGAAAGTTTTTCTTACACTCAGAAATATGTAGTTGTTATTTTTAGTCTCTTCTTTTGCAATGATTGTGTATGAGAAAAAATAACCCTGACCCTGTGACCACTATGCAAAAATGCTTGCCCAGTGCTGTTCCTCTGGGTTGGGAGACCTCAGCATTAGTGTCAAGCATTAGTTAACACTTCTAAAAATCAGTAGTTACAGTTAGCCACCATATTTAATGTGTTCCAAGTGCCCTTTGAACTGAAACTGTGGTGGCTCTGTAACAGATATTCCCACTGGCAACATTCAAAAGTTTCACCCCCACTGGACTGACAGAACCGCAACACAACTCAGTCTCATACAGACTCTCATCCTGAACTCCACCATAACATCAGCCAGAAACATAATCCCCATGCTTAGATGGAGCATTTCACATGACTGTTGTTTGTCACAGATATGACAGTAGAATCCCATTTCTTCATCATTCACTAGCCATAATAGCAAGCGTTGGCTGTCCACAGGCTAGAATTTCTGGCAGCCTGCACAAAACTTGAGACTCAATCTGATGAAAAGAAATGGCTGAAAATAATGACTGACCTGATTCACAACTTCCCGTCAGTGCCGTTTGGGGTTTGAGGTTGAATACACTCTAGATTTGTTTGTCCTTGTGGCTTGTAAAATGTAAATTCAGAAAATAATCTGACCTGCACATTGCTTTCTTATTGATGTGACAGGATTATTATATATAATAATGTAATACAACGTTCCCATACATTTTTTATTTATTAGAAATTGTGTATATTATAAGTTTTAAATAATGCAACAAAACAGCATTATTCAAGAAAAGACTTACCATTGGGATGCACACTTAGAAATTTGTCAGCCTCATTATAACCTGACTGTTGATTTAAGCGATCTGTCTGTCCCATGTCCAGTATAATTCAAGCATTAATCAGTGTGTGTCTCACCAGCAGTCTACATGGTAGAGGTGTAATAGCGTGGCTACATTGTCTGTGTCCTAAGTTAAAGCTCCCCAAAGCACTGGCTCTCGGATGCTGAATAAATCATCTCTACTTCCTTCTTACAAGTGCTAACCACCTCTGAGTGTGTCTCACACTCCCACCTCTCATTATACAAATCTAGAGGAGCAAGGCATTCGTCAGCTGCCTCAATGTGCCACTGGCCTTGATAAATGGAGCAGCTCTCATGGAAAATTACATTGGCAATGTTACTTTGAAAAGGGGGGACAGAAAGGAAGGGCTGAACTTGAATGAAAGAGCTCAGCCACCGCTCTGCTATGCTGCTGATGTCCGGCTCGACTAGCTGGAGTTCTTTCTCTCTGCCTGTGCCTGACAGACGGCTGCTATTGTGTTACAGCTCGTTCCTTTTAAGTAGTGCCATTTTAAAGGCGCTGGAACAGAAGACAGACTGCAAGTTATTTTAAGAAGGGGAGTAAATTACATCAAAGAGAGCCTGTTAGCTTACCTGTCGAAGCCCTCGGTAAAGCTAATTCTGTTGAGATAAGCAGAGTTGTTGCTTTGTTAACAGAAATGATTAGACAGCAGGAACTCACTCTAATCCTTTTTTTTTAAAAGTGTACTGGAGGCTCGTATCATTGTTCAGATATGTGAGATCTCCATAAGACTTTAGACAAACATGTATTTAGAGCTGCCATATATTTACACTAGGGCTGTCCCGAATACCATTTTAGGGGCTTCGAAGCTTCAGTGCGAATTGCCCATAACTTCATCATCAGGGGGTTGGGAGGGCAACACAAGCTATCAAAATTGCCATCGTTACTAACCAACATTACCTTGTTGTTATTGTAATTATGAGTTTAATTAGAGATGGGGTTGGAGGGAGCGAGTGCTGAGTCCAACAGATACCGGATTTTTGGAGCTGATGCCGATACAGATGTAAGGGACTAAAAAACTTTGGATATCAATATAATTGCCAACATTCATATTTTATACATATGTGCAGGCTTTGTTTAGTCTTTTTGCCTCTTTTTTTGGTGCAGCTGTTGCGGCGCATTTCCTTCCTTCGAATACTAATTTATACATTGGTACAGAGGTATCGGTACCAGTATTAAACGTTTTTTTAAAATGAAACCCAGCCCTAACTATACTCCATCATAATTGCTTGTTTTCCAAAACTGACAAACGGACATTTACACCCACTTCAAGGTTTTAATGGTCAACTGTGCAGAGGTGAGAGGGGAGCCAGGGTTTGAAGAAGTATATATATATTTTTTTTTTTTGTGAACAACCCAACGCAACACTTTAAATTTCTTCGTCTCAGTCAGATGACAAATTTTCCAAACTAGTCCTCGTCAAGTATAACCAGGCCCTTGCAATTCAAATTATGTTCAATGCGATATTCACTGAATAACTGAGTTTTTAATCACAGCCTTCATGGAATCAAATTTGGAAAACAGTTTTAAACACACATATAACATTTTCATATTCTCAGTATTTAATTCCACACAAAGTTGATCAATTATCTCCCAGCCTTATTTCAGTTCTGTTGTGAATTCTGCGTTGTTGCCTCTGCCTGTTTGAAGCGTTCGCCCTCAGGGAGTCCCTCACTACTACAGGAGAAAACATTTGACACTAATTGTTTTCCACAGCTGCCATTAGCTGCTGCCTTCCAAATAATGTCAACTGGTTTGAGCTTGTAGGCAAAACAAAACACGAGACTGCATAAAGCTTCAAAATAAAACAAAATCAAGTGAGGTAATAATAGACCATTGAGTTCTTTTTAATCACTGAGCAGCTGTTGGAATGGATATACAAATGTGATTGTTGCAATATTAACATTGGTTGGGTCTTTGTTTATTTTTTCATGTGAATGTCCATGTCCCAGGGTTACTCCTTTTTGCAGCAGACCAAGACACATACCGTGCATACCACAGATTTTCAAGGTTTACACTGTCTTATCCCTCACTGACATGCCATTGCAAATCAAAACAGTGAGTAGAATCAACAGAAATCAAAATGGCTTGTGTAATCACAAGATGGGGAACAAATAAAAAACAGCACATAGCTGGTATTTTCAAATGTCACATCTTAATGGCGGTTGCATACAGCGATTAAGTGCTTTTGGATTGTAGGGTGAAAAAACACTTTCTTAGGGTTGCTTGGCATCCAATAGTTTAACCTTCAAACCTTTCAGAGATATTCAGTGTTAGAAACTCAATCATTATAAAATATCCTCCAACATAACAACATAATTGCCATACACCACATCTCTTGTATGTTCTCAAACATGCATATTAATGATTATGTAGATGGATGGGGGCTTATCTGATGAACACAACCTCATGGCAGTTAAAAGGAGATCGATTCTGAGATGGGAATAAGATTTAAATGCTTCCATCTCACTTACACACAGCTTCCAAGATTCGTTGGCTCACTTGTCATTTGGTACAAACCCAAAACACTGCTAAATCAAAGTCTTATTTCCTTTTGTTTGGAGGTAGACCAGCCAGTGACAATAATGAAATTGAAACAGTTGGAACATTGCTTACTTTTCAAGATCCTAGTATACCATCTTTCCATTCAGGCATGGAACGAAAGAAAGATTTAATGTCACAATTATCCTGGCAAAAATAACAAAGATATTATGCCAGTAATCATATAAATATGCTTAAAACTCTTAAAATGGCACATCCTCACATCACAGTGGAACATCCTTTTTTTAGTTTTTCCTCAATCCAATCACCAGAATAATTGTTAGCTGAATACGTTTCTGCAAAACCGGAGATATGTTAAAACCAAACTTTCCTTTATGTAGGAACTTTACATTTGTTTAGGTTGGACTTTCCTATTTCTCTCTTGCTGTGCTTATGCACTGGTTAGGTTTACACACTAAAACCATTTGGTTAGGGTTAGGAAAGCATCATGGTTTGGGCTTAAAATACAGATGTCATGGATGGAGATGGTCTGACATCCTGCGGAAAATATCCCACTGTGATAGGTGTTTTGGCAGCTTTGTTTGGTGGCTAATAAGCATACAAATTGAGCGTCATATGCCACGTTTGGTACAAATGTCAACCCTGGACCTATCTGTGGTTTGCAGAAATGTTAACTGCTTACAGTGTATCCTGGCAACTGGGCTGTTTTTTATTGTTGATCCATTTTTTTGTGGGGGATTCAGTGGACAAGCCGAGCCTTCAGCCTTGGTGATGGGTTTAGGATTTTGGATTGGCAGGAAGATGCAGGCTTCCCCTTGTTGCAATTAAAAAGCATTCAGTATGATATATAATCATTATAGGACCATTTTTAAAGCTAGACAAATTCTTCAGGTAACTCATGTGATGATACTCACATTTATCCTGGTAATGTAAAATTGACCCCGATCAACTTGAGTGTTTTTATCAGGCAAAAATATGCACATAATTTAAACTTTTATCCTCCTTGTAGTAATTTCAGTAGCTTATATCCATCACCTCGTCTTTGTTGTAAATTTTTGTTCGACTCACATAGCTGTATAGACGAGTCATCAACCTTAACTCTGGAAATCCATATCAGAGAATTGTTACAGCATAAGCCACCATTAAACCAGATTACTCAGCCCACACTGCAGACCACACATCAGATATTGAATTAGAAGAAGAATGCTGTGGCCCACAAAGTTTATGGTCTTGTTGTTCAGGAAATCCTTGTCGAGAGGCACCGCAGGCTTTTTGTTTGGAAATATTTAATACAGTAACCAGGTCTTTCCAGTAATAAACGCTGCCTGTACTCACCTTGACCTTAGTGAATGTTTAGCTTGATTTGTGTTCCATCTCACCGCTTCCAGAAGGCTTTGGGGATTTGTTGTCACTTTTGATATTAAGTATAAAGTAAGCTTGCTTTTACCGCAAGTGCAGTGGAGACTGGAGAGTTGTGGTTGGAGTGAGTGCAACTGGTCTGAGTAGTGAAAGGATCAAATTCAGTGCTGAGAGCCTTATTGGAAGTTTTTCATCAGACCTTTTGATGATTTTCCGTTTATTCTCCTTGAATTCTCACCAACAGGCAGTTTCCCTGTCAGTTGTGTTATCACTTACTGTTGCTGTCATACAGACCTGAGGGTATGTATTACATTCATGTAGTGAGTTTGTGGATAAGGGTTTCTGTTAGGGCTCGTTATCGTTATATATATATATATATATATATATATATATATATATCATCTTAGATTTTGGATATCATAACGTCATATATCATAAGTGCCGTCTTTTCCTGGTTTTAAAGGCTGCATTACAGTAAAATGATGTCATTTTCTGAACTTACCAGACTGTTCTACTTGTTCTGATACTTGCATTTACCCACTTAGTCTTAGTCTTTTATCCACATTACTATTAATCAAAAATCTCATTGTGTTAATGTTTTGTGGAAACACCAATAGTCATCCCTACAATACTGTCACAATTTTATTAATGGAAGTATTGGTTAAAAAAATAGTGATATTTGATTTTGTTGCTCAGACCTAAAGTTTATGAAGTGCTTTTGAGGTAGTTTTAAAAATATTGAAAATATATAACATATCGGACTATAGCCCATCACCTACTTACATTTAAATATGTTGGACTTGAACATATTTTGTCGGTAAAAAAATCTGGTAATTGCCAAACAATGGGACCCTGTCATGGATCCTCCAAAAAATATTTCTTATCACAAGTGTTTTTGATAATCGGCAGTCTTAATCAACAGAACAATGTTTTAAATCATATTCGACAATTTCCCCAAAGCTGATCAAGGTGCATATAATCGATGCCATATCGTTGCTTCTTTATCACAAAAGCTTGGTGATTCTATGAGTAATAGCACCCTAAGACTTTCAAGTATTTTTCTTTCATTAGGTTTCATAGTCATAATTTGAAAACTTGCTCTTTTGTATTTTGTATCATAAAATATGTTGGATTTCTTTAATCAGTGTAATTGTATTGATGTGTGTTGCGTTTTGATAGATTTTGATCTCTGAAAAGTGACTCTTGATGATTCTGTTTTATCAGTTTAGACATTATTGTTGTAATTTAGTTTGTGAAGATCAGAGGCTCCTGGTACATAAATGGTTTTGACTGCATTTCTTTCCAATGAATGAAAAAATGTGAACTTCGTGGGTCACATTTGCAGTCTTTAAAAGCATTCAGCCCCTTAAACTTGGTAATAGTTTATTTTAACATCAGTATCATTTTATAAACTTAATTTTACCTTCTGTTTTAAGCAAAAACAACCTCATAAATTAAGAGTCGATGTGATGATTTTCTACAGAGACACAAAATATGTTGGGCCACTTTTCCAAAAAGCAGTCACAGATCTGTCAAACAAAGCCCCTGTCATGCTTTGTCTCTCTCTCCCTCCTAAGCTTTACGCGAGGTGTGTTGCTGTGTCTGGATCAGCTTGCTATGAGGGAGGCATGTGTGGGGGGAAGGGAGCAAAGGCTTGTACGACTAATTCAGCTCATGAAAGACTTATGCAGCAAGAGCAGCTGTCTTCCATTGTCAGCCTGCAAATTTCCAGTGTGCCTCATTTCGCCTCTCAATGCGTGAGTAGCAGAGAGTACAGAGGAAACAAACCAGAATAAGAAGGAAAAAAACAGACGAGGGAACGAGAAAGCCAAATATCAAGACTTTCATTGCACTAAAACGATGTAGGCTTAGTTGTGTTTCTTCTATTTAAAACTGAAGTGGGTGTGTGGTTGGACCATGGTCTAATAATAAACCCTGAGCCTATTCAGACCC
Source organism: Pagrus major (assembly GCF_040436345.1). Taxonomy (NCBI): domain Eukaryota; kingdom Metazoa; phylum Chordata; class Actinopteri; order Spariformes; family Sparidae; genus Pagrus; species Pagrus major. The sequence continues at coordinate 4,414,419 of NC_133218.1, read as the reverse complement.
GTGTGCAGTATGCAGATAGATAAAAAAGACTGCTGTGGTGAGAGAGGGCAAATGAGGGGTAAGAGGAGGAGGGGGGTAAAGAACCGCCTGAGATTAGGAGAGGAGGGGAGAGAGCGTCGAACAGTGTTATGAATGGATAGAGTCTTTAACCCCCCAGCACACTGAATAGTTTGTCACAGGCTGCTGCGGCTGTATGTGGAATGAGAGGAGCTGGCTGAGAGCTCTTGGATTCCTGAATCCTTGAGGCATGTGGTCTGATTAGCAGAACAAAACCCACACAGTGGGGAGGAGCAGACGTGCCCCCCCCCCCCTCCCCAACTGGAATTTTCTACCAGCGAGGGAAGAGGTGGCTCAAAGTTTGTACTGACTTGCTATGGTTGTAAAAGAGTTTGCAGACTATATGTGGGGATTTCTCAGTTTGTTTTTGCATGATTTCTATTGTTTGTGCCACGTGAAAAGAATTTGCTCCTCTTCTTTGCTAATTCTTTTTGAATTTGTCTTCTGGTGCACACGTTCAAATAATTAATATATATCGAAACAAGTTTGACCATGAAACGCTTGATGAGGAAACATTTGTAGTCTGAGAGCTTAACTGCTTGTGAGAGGTTTTTAGTTTAACAAAGAGGAAGTTAACAGCAAGGCAGTGTTTGAGCAAGCAGTGATTATAGAGAGGATTACGTGTCTTGCCCTGCCCCCCCCCAATACTTTTCTAAGGGGATTGTTTGCAGCCAGTTTGTTGTTAAATGGAACATGATCAGAAAATCACTAATGTTTCTTATTTCGTGGTTACATTTTCTGTTATCAAAGAGCATTTCTCTAATCTGAAAATACTTTGTTCACCTCTTTATGTTCTTTGGTTGTCCCGCATCATCTTTCATCTTTCTTTTTGGGCTGTAGTTTTAATAACATCATGACTGCAGCTACTGATTGATCTGGCAATTATTTTGAATTGAATATGTAAGACCAACAAAAGCAGCAAATTCTCATATTTGCGAACCTGGAACAATCAAATGTTGAAAACTGACTTAAAGGTAGGAAAGGCAATTCTGGAGAAAGATAGTTGATTGTTGAGTCTCATTCCCAGGTCATCGAATACTGACGCTGTGGGTTGGCATTCAGTCAAAAATTCTAACCCAATGCGTCAGTATTTGAAGATCTGAGACTCAACAATCAACTGTCTTACTACAGAATCGCCTTCCCTACCTTTTAAATGTTGGCAATGATCTGATGATTTTAGATTATGATTGATCTTGAAGGCGTCCACAATCTACCTTTTAGGCAAACTGAAGAGATCACGGTATTTAGTGTCCTTTTTTACTTCCGTTTCCAAACTTCAGTTAACCTCACTCACTAGCAGATCCACACTACGTAAACAAACCAACAGAGTCATGTAGCCAACTAGATGGCTTTGCTGATTGGACAAATTACCTCACGTGGTTCTTCCTTAGGAGACGTAAAGAATGCAGCAAGACTTATAGCTAGCTGCATGGTGGATGAGGAGTTTATGCCAAAAAAGAACTATCTTGTGTTTTAACCATGCAAATGGGAAGATTCTGAGGCTATTTATTTTACAGGTCATTTAAAAATTCTGATCATCAGAATTGTTGCAGATTAATTACCTTTCTATTGACTAATCAGGATTCAAGCAGAAGCTGCCACTCTAAATTAAAATATCAACTCTACAGTAGTTTAAGCTAAATAACAAAAGGACATATGCTCACTTCTGTTGGGCAGGATGGGAACTAAAGAATGAGATTGTCTTTAGCTAACAGCCAGCTGCTGTAATACATGTCATCTAGCAATAGTGTTTTTTTTTTATGGATACTACGAGAGATTTGGGAGGCGTTCTTAACAATACAGCATGCTGAAGCTTGCTGCAAGGCCTAGTCAGATTCTTAACTCAGGTCTGCGCACCAGGTCCCACGGTGTGATTATCTATAATTGGCCTAAAAAAATACCACTCAACCGGTTGTATAGTCTTTTGGGACAACAACACAATTGTCTGTGGCTTGTTTGGTTTCAGTTTTGGATACTAGGAATGTAGTTTTAGTCGAGTTCCTCCTCTGGGATATTGGACAGGAGGAACTCAAGTGAAAGTGAAGTGTTGCCTGTGTTTCTGAATAAAGAGAGGAGAGGACTTTAAGAGGATATATTAGTGAATGGAAAACGTATGAATAATAAAAGGGTTTTCTATAGTTTTAAAACCCCCTCACTGTTTAATTTCAATTTAAATAAGCAGAAGTTTCCTCCTACTGTGGTGTAATAAAACCATGTTGAAAGGTTTATCCTCTAGGTATATGAGATATTTATGTTCTTACAGTCAGTCTTTTTAGTGTCAACTCCTGTCATGCACAGCTAGCCTTCTTGTCATTTTGCTCTCAGTTAAACCCTCACAGAGGTAGACAACTGAGCAAACACACATAATGGCTAATCCATTTCCTTATCTGTCAGATAGTGTTGTTTGGGGCTGTTTGTCGGTTGTTTGCTGGCTGAGGAGGTTCTCTCGGCTCATCCCTCTTGTTACATTTTGCTGTATGTCAAAAGGCTGTCTGCCAGAAATAGAGCAGCAGTCCACATTTCAGCATGAGAAATTGGAGAAGCGAGTTAGATCATGCGCTCCGTCTTGCCTAAGAGCCAAACTGAGAGGTCAGCCTCGAGAGCAAAGCTTTTATACGAGCTTTTCTCTAATCCAGTGACTACCGTGCCCATTTTGAGCATAATTGAATATCATCTGTTTAAATATAAATAACTTCCTCTTGTATATTAAAATAAATTAAACAAATGTAGCTGTGTTTTGTGAGAAGTGTGCATTTGAGGTTTGGTGCGTTTGTGTCTGTGCATGCATGCTTCCAAGCTTGGAAGTACAGATCTGAGATGAAAGGATTTTCTTTCCCATTCTAATCCACACAGACAGCTAGGCCCTTGTGATTATTCCCGCCCCCTTCTCTCCACTCATCTCTTTGAATGCAGGGCCTTTCTAATTCACCCTAAAAAGGGTTTCAAAAGGGGATTATACCGCTGATAGAAATTAAAGGGAGAACACGTCCGTCCTTTGGGACCAATGTCAAACATTCATGAGTCGATGGATGCTTGCACAATATAGGGCTGAATTTGGAACTGGTTTGCATTTTGCAGGGCTGGTATCCAACACTATGCCTCTGATGGTTGAATGGTTTATTAATGGTATTTTTGAGAGGTTATTAATGTAAATGTTTGCTAGTTGTCATTTAAAAAAATTCCCAAAGATTTGCTGATCCATGACAAGCAGGAGCAGGACACAGAGCATGTGCCTACATGTGATTGGATGGTTAACAAGGCGCCCCCCCCCCAGAGAAAAAGTGTAGAGACAAATATTTTTTATCTCATATGAATCGTGCAATGAACATATGATGTCAATTTAAAAGATTATTTGCAAGTCAGGAAATTCAAAGTGTTTGTAAAGAAAGTATAATACCATTTTGTTTTGTGTGAAACTGCTCTGTTAACTTCATCATCCCACTCAATATGCGTCACCAACATGGCCGCCATTGCTGCACAAAAATAAGAAACTACTAACAAATGTGAAAATCACAATAAATCTGGCCATATTGACAACTGCAGTTATGTGAAAGGAGAGTTAGTCAGTTTTGTAAGCTGCTAATATACAGCACAACTTTACAAGGCTTCGGTTGTGGGTTTTGGTGAGCATTCAACGAGACGACGTCACTAAACGCAACTATTGGGTGTGTAGTTTTTCCAGATAAATATTTTCAGTGTTATGTTTCATGACTTTAATGAGAGACTGCAACTTTCTCTAGTTGAAAAATTATATTTTAAATTCATCAAAATCATGTTTAATTCATGGTACAACTCAAACAGGATCAAAAAATAATTTGTCTCTCTCCATTCACTACCATTTTCCTCAAACATTGTGGTCCACCGGAAAGGACTTGACTTCGCCTCTCTATGGTATCCAAATAATAGATGAACTACACAGTATTTAGCAACATTTACAAACTATCATGAACATCAGTTTCCACTTTACAATAAAGAATTGCTTGATAAATGGTTTATAGAGCATTTGATTGTTAACAGTGAAATAACTTCACTGAATTTTAAATAACTGTAAATTAAATATTTATGAATAATGGAAGTGTTACTTAAATTTTTAATAAAGAAATTTCATTGTAATACTAAAAGTGACTAGCTTTATTGACGTCCACTAAGGATATCATTAAGGTTGACAATTATAGGCAGTAATTATGTTCCAGTCAATTAAAAAAATATTCTTAATTATCTTAAATGAGAATGTCAGCAGGAGATTACCAATACTTCATTAATTTGAGGGGGGGGGGGGGGGGGGGGAATACAGGCAAAGTGCTTTATTCAAAGCAGTATTTGCCTTAGATTTATTTATTCGGTAAAGCATGACTCTCAAGAGAGTATTTCACTAAAGCCCTTCATGGTAAACATGTTTGGGGAAAGAGAGTGTTTTGAGAATGAGGTAAAGCATCGAGTGGCTCACTGACCTGGGCCTCTGTCCAACAACTTAATGCTTCATCACCATTGAATCCCTTAAATCCTCCCCCCAATCTAATGCTCTTCAAGAGAAATAAATGGATAAATAAACTATATATGCATGAAGTGGACAAACACTGTTTGATTGAACCATTCTGCTACCTTAACTGAAGTTTAGCTTTGCTGCCAAGTCCTTTCAAACTTGATGACATGGAACTATTTAACTTTGGCATCAAGGAGTCAGTCACTGTTTACACGACATTTTAAATTAATGCATCTGGCAGAGGCTCTTTGACCAGGGCCAGACTTGGCCCATGAAGGGGCGGTGAGCACATTAAAATAACAATACATAAAGAGTTATTATGAAGTTATAATCATCAGAACGACTATATAAACCAGCTCTACTGACTCTGACTCCACCAAACATGAACTTCAAACTGCATGTTTGGGAAATATTTAATGCCAAACAAGAGTCATAATAGACGGAGCCTAGCTTGTTCTTGTACCATTTTCTGAGATATTTAAGGTTTAAATGATGAAAAAATTGGAGTTGACATCTTGTTCCTGATACATTTTCTGCACTTTTACCCTTTTATTCGTCCTCTTTGTCCAGCAAATCCAGTCTTCTCAATACTGCATTCCAGACTTTTGATCCCTAAGTCCTATAGATTATCTGTATTTGCGTGATTTACTAGATGAAAAGCCTTTAATGTCATGAGTGATAAATGTAGGTTGTCCTCTACGTATACCTCTCCTCAAAAATTGGTTGTTTGCCAATGACTTTTATAGTCTCCAGTGTGCGAGGGTTTGATTTTCTCATGCTGTTTCTTTTCCTTAAACAAGAGTACCACATGCATCAAAGTCACCCCTGCCACAGCGGTCCTCTCATGAATGCTGATACGCTCAATGGATGGAGACTGCATCAGTGTCCTTGAATACCGAAGCGTTGCATTATCTGTTGTAGGCAGAGAACAAGTCCTCTGTCAGAACAGTGTGCATCCTATTTGCTGTTTTTCCAGACCCATTTGGTCAGCAATCTTGTCAGGTGGTTTTTATTTATTGCAGTTGCGGGTAAAGGTGTGATGTGTGTAGTACTGCTGGAAATAATTAGGTGACTATAATCGTGCAAAGAAAAATGAATGCAGGTGGATTTACTCTTTATCAGAATCCCTGTTGGTCGACACCTTAGAAATGATTATTCTTCCGGGTATTAACACTCATATTCACACTAAAAGGCATTTTTGTTTTCTCCAATACACTCAAAATGAATGTCTTTTGGACTGTGAGACAACCAGAACAAGAATAAGAAACACATGCAAACACGGGGAGAACATGCAATGTTGACATTGAAAGTGTCCTGAACTATCCACGACACTTTCAGCCCTTACTCATTACAGGGACCAGTTGGTCGATGCAGTACAAGAGAGGGCTCTGGCAAAACAAATGCATGGTTGCCTGGCAAAAAAAATGGAACCTGGGACAGCTTTTGTCAAAACACAATGTGATTTCATTGGCAACACATTGTGTTAGCCCATTAAATATGGGATATGTACCCATTCCTTGTTGATTACTTTGTAATGTTTTACTGTTTAAATGTCAATCGTTGAGTTGCAGGACAAAGCGATTGTTGCGTGAAAAGTTTCCAGAGTTGTAAAATCCTGCTTCACGTTATCATTAACCTTTTGTGTATTGTTGACATCCAATAAGTGATCACTGTGTATCTACAGTGTTTTACAGTGCTCATTACAAACTCTAGATAAACATAAATATAAGGATTGAGAAAGAGTGTACATTGCTGGTATCCATGTAGCCTTAGCCTGACCATTGCTTGATGTAGATATTTACCTTTCTTTGCAGTGATTCCTCAAATGCGGTCATGTAGTTAGGCCAGCTAGACATTTGGAACATCAGGGAGACAGCACGCCGAGCTCATCACTAAAAATATTACTCCACTGTTTCCATGGCAACATTGTAGCAGCCATAGCTGGAGCAAAAACCAACAATTTAAATTCCCAGCAAGCTGCTCAGGAAAATGTAATAATGTTTACAAGTTATACACAGGATGCGATTTGTGAAAAAAATCTAATGGGATGTTTTTGAAGCATTTTTATTACTCGTACCTCGGTCTTGATCGCATAACTGTGCCAATAATGATGGTAAACCACATTCTCTCGTGTAATATTGCAAAATTAACACTAAAATGTTTAGTTAAATTATGTAATTGATTGTCCGAAAATGACATCAGTGCACAAAAAAATAAACTTAACTGGGAATTTATTTAATTATAATTTACTAAAAGTATCTTTTTCTGCATTAAGCTCTTTAAAAAAGATATATCAGAGAGCATATAAGATGATACTAATATACCTGTATCTCGACCGATATATTGGTCGAGCTCCACTCATAGGTGCCCAGCTACCTTTGACAGAAATACAATACCTGAGTATGTAATAATATCTCCTCTTTTAATGCCAATTTAAACTTACCGCATCTGTGTGGTTGTGAAGGTCCATGTAACATACATTATACCCCCTGCCTGTGTTTGTGCCCAGCCCAAAAAGTATTCAAGCACATGTACACACTGACTAACATGTTTGAACACGTCTGCAGACACAAAGTGTAGCATAAGAAGAACTGTGCGGCAGAAACGGAGTGTATCTGCACCTTCGGTTCTCCTTGTTGCAACTGTGAAATCATTTTGAAATGTAAATAAATCAAATAGATGGGCTCGCCTTTAGCTGAGTTACTGTTTTTGTCCTCACTGGTGCACCGATGGGCTGAGGGGTTGTTGGCCTGGCATGTTAAGAATGAATATTATTTCCCCTCAGCTCGATATGCAGGGCAAGCTTCCTGAATTAGTGGTCCATGTAGTTGTTGTTTTGCTGAGATGGCTTTTCATCCCCCGCCCAAAGAATGTACAATTACCCAAGTATGCACTGTTTTTCTGATGATCGTTAAATAGTCCTGAGTTCATTTCTTCCCCTCCACCATACTATTTCAAAATACCCAAAAGGTCTTTGGGGTGTTTGTGCAGCAGCAAGAGGAGAGGATGTGTGAGCGGATCAATAAAGGTGAAGTTAATATGGAAATGAGCTCCTCTCTGTAGTGGAGGCTTGGGAGTTGTTTAGTCCTTGGCGATGAGCTGAGCTCGCACATTCAATTATGTTTCGTAAGTGGGGCCTCTCTGTCCATCTGGAAAACTAAATTATATTTAATCATATCCATTAGGTTTATGTATCCCTTGAAGAGTGAGACATTTGCTGTTAAATCCATTCACTTAAGTCATATGTCACACTTATTATGGAGTTTTTTTATTGTTAATAATATAGCTGGGGTTATTACTCTAAAGGTCCCAGCAATGTGGTTATTGCTGAATAATGGGACATTTAATATACTTAAAGAATATAATGCAAGAATTCTTTGTTTCTGTGCTGCACGACCTTCAGACTATACTTCTCCTCTATTATGATCTGGGCTTTTGTCTTGATCGAGTTAAGATGAATGTCAAACCTATTACGTCAATGTAGCTACTTGATTTTTGCAGACCATATTCACAGACTGTACATTGTATTAGATTTGCTGTTGTTAGCCCCAGGGTTGATTGTTCCTAGTAGGGTTGTTTCTGACATGCCTCTGATACTACCATGTCCTATCTATGTCGGCGGGTACCTGAATCAATGCACCGATCTGATATCACACAAACTTATTTAGCAACGTATTTCCCAGCAGTGACCTGTACACCTGTATGTAGCTTAACAAATTTTTTACTGCACAATTAGCCAGTATCCATTAGGCTTGGACAGTATCAAATATTTATATTACAATAATTGTCCCTCCCAAATATAGTGATAGATGATATTATCAGACTAGCTAGTCTGTCACTGGTTCCCCACTTTGTCAAATATCGAAGTCAGTTGTCGCTGCTGCCATGATGGTGCCACGTGCAAATTTATTTCAAAATAAAAGCCTGAAGATGCTGTAACATTCGAGCAAATATCTCAATATTCGGTAAACTTAAAGCACATCCATAAAATAACACAACACAATTGTCTGGTACGAAGGTGTCTCTGAAAGTGTCAGCGATGTTTCAGAGATACGTTATTGATTTCTTTGAGAAGGTTTTTTTTTTTTATGGAGAAAGAACTGTACTAAACTGAACTGATAACATTGCCAGAGATACTATATTGATTTTGTATTCAAATTGTGACCTTTGAATCAAAAGTCAAATCGAATTGTGATTTTGGAAAATAGAGACGCTCCTAGAATACATACATGTTTTTTAATGCACTAGTATCAGATTTCAGATATCAGAATTTGCATTGGAAAGGAAAAAATAGTATTGGTACAACTCTAGTTCCAAGTGGAAGTCAAAAGTAAGCTTGGATATAACATCTTTGGCTTGTCTGCTACGTTTTGGTTTTTTTAAGAATTTCTAAAAAAAATACTTCGTTAAATTATTTATCTCAAGCTCATCTAAAATCTAGTATTGGGTATGAATTAATAACCTCCAAAGAGGCAGAGTGTTGGGAATGAATGTACTTGAGTAACCTTAAAATAAAAGTCAAATATAGTGTGAAAAATAATCTTTGCCTGCTGGTGGCTAGCTAATATTGAAAATAAGGAGCATGCTCAGTTTTGTGTTTTTTATCAAATGTTAAGTCAATCTTAATAACATCTTTAAAGTTATATCTACATGTAGACATTTAAAATGTCAGAAGTAACGCTATGTTAAAAGGCATTTATCTTTCACTAACAATACATAACTCTGACCCCCTGGCTCTTAAGATTCCCAGGATAAATAAAGATGGAGGTATCATCTGTGTTTATGGAGAGCAGCTGCAGACAGGGAGGAGGAGGGGGACTACAATGACTGCACTGACTGTTTATTTTTATCAGGGCATTAGCAGATTAGGCACTCAAACTAACAAGGTCATCAAACTCCAATGGCTGAGAGCAGCAGACCTCTGCTAAGCAGCTGGCAGATAGAGGGGAGATTTGGTGCGTTATAGTTATAGTGGGTTTCACTTTACTCCTGCTCCCTCGACATCACCGCAGCCTCACTTATTAGTGCTTTTAATGATGTGAAGGGCACAGAGATGTAATTTGTTCAGAGTCTCTACCAGCGGCGGCAGTGTGATGGCTTACTGTGTTGTGCTGACACGTCCTGCCTCATGTCCTTTGATTAGGCAAGTGTCTTAGGAACATTTGAGGGCTCAATCTCCTTTTGTTATGCCAAAGTGCATCCACTGAGTCGTTCCAAACAGCTTTTAGATTGATTTGATACATGCTAAAGTGGATTTATTTCCAGGTCAGCCTGTTTTGGCATGTTTTTCACTCCAGAAAAGACTTCTCACGTAACTCCCTGGATTATTCTCAAGTCAGCTCCGGACTATAATTATCGAAACAAGTCAGAGACGTGCCGTGTGGATCAGAAAATAAACTGTGGTGTAAGTTACCCTGACTTGCCTTTACAGCTATTTTTCCTTCTCACCAGTAAGTGTTGAAATGCCATGTGGTACACGCTCTAGCGTTCATTGCCCCAAGGTGTTTTAAGGTGTAAAAGTCTATAGGGCTTTGAAGCTGTAGTGCAGGAACTCCTGGCACTCAGTAATAGTGCACATCACCGTCCATTAAGATAGACATGGTTCAATAGGAGCTCTGTGAGACAGCCAGCAGTAGAGGTCAATCAGAGTAGCAAGCCCTAGTTAAAGTAGCAGCATGACGGACGCTGCAGTGAGTGCAGCTCGAGCGCTATCTGCAGAGCAGAGCTCAGTGCACTCCTCCACATGTACAAACACAGCCATGGCCTTAACCTCGGCACCTTTATCATCTGAGCAGCTGAAACCTCGACTGCATTTCTTACAAGTTGACAAACCGAGAATAGATTCTGGAAGCCAATCAAGGGAGTCCTGCTTATCTACTGACTGTAATGTAGGTATGTTTAGCATTTTATTAGGGCTTAATGATTTATATTTTGCCTGAGTGCCAAATTCAAGTTAATACATCATCCAATACTGTAATTTTACTGAAGCTCCCAAAATCTGGCACCAGCAGTGAAAGTAATAAGTCTGTGTTGTGCTAAGCAGAATACTCATTGTTTGTGCTTGTTTGGGGCAGTCCCAGTAACACAAAACAATAGAAAGTAATTTGGCGTAATTCTGTTCTGTTTTTTATTTTTATTATTATTATAATGTTTTGTGTTCCTTGATGTTTAGCGTAGGATTGTCTTTCTAATGTTTGGAGAAGGCACCACCCACAGAAGAGCGTCAACACAAGGGAAACAGACTAACAGAACATCTATAAATAGTTTGAGGTTAGGGACTCTGGGGAAATCTCACAGCCTGAATAACAACTTGTTTTCCTTGTATAATATGTGTGACTAGTAAAAATGTCTTTTGTTGCTTAGCTGATAAAGTTTCTGGATAGTGTGTCTAGGAGCGTTTATTTTTGCTCGACTGCTCAGGGGAAAGTTTTGGTTGCGGCTGTCAACATCATGGTGAACTGTAAACATTAAGTACACTGCACAGGGAGCTAGATTTCTCCCCAGCCCGATCTCAAAGTCTTGGTCAAAGCCTCAGACTTGTTAGACGACAACAAGTGAATCATTGGTATTTGGGTGGGAATCCAGGTGGCTGAGCTGTTGATGACAGCCTCTCAGTTTGCTGTCAGGTTTCCCTTTGCAGTGAGATAAGATTTATGACTATCGAGAAGGGAGACGAGAGAGAAATCCTCATAGGCTCATCTAAGTTTATCTGGATTTCTGCTTCCAGCACAGCCTCTATCCCTGTTGGACTCAAGTGGGTGACCTTGGCAGGAATGTGGCTTATTGTTGTAATAGATACTGTTGTTGTCGACTGACCTGTGGTCAGAGTGGGAGGATGAGAAATGGGAGAAAGGGACAGAATCCCTAACAGAACCTAGCAGAGTTCCAGCTGATGACAATGGAAGCATTTGACATATTTACAGTGTCAGAATGAATTAATAGTGTTCAATGTTGCTCTGCAGCTAACTCGAGCTGCAATGTCATGTTGCTGAGAGCATCCAGACACAAGCCGCAATGAAACCACAGAATCGACTCAATTAGATGTCAACTATCACCAACTATTTTGATTGTCAATTAATCTTTTCGAGTCTTTTGTAATAGCTTTTTTTAAATTGGATTTTCGATGTATCAGCGTTTACACAATAATTGCGCTAGTTATATTAGTAGAGGTATAAAATAACATACAACAATGTCACCAAAAACCAAAAATAACAATACAACAAAACAGTTAACACAGGCACAATCTTCTGGTTGTGGATAAAACAGGACATTTTATTACCTCACCTTGAGCTTAAGGAAAGTGTGTTTTTCACCGTTTTCCACCATTTCCTGTTGTTTTATGGACCTGACAACTAATCTATTAATCAAGGAAGTAATTGAAAGTGAAAATAATGTTATGTTGCATCCCTGTAATTAATTAGTGGTAACATTGGTCGCACAAAATAAGACATTTGAAGTAGGGCTGAAATGAGTCCTCGAGTAACTTAACACTTTGCTGAAGAAAATTATAACCCACAGAAAAAAAATTGCAGAGCGTGCAGTATTTCTTAACTGATTACTCAATTAATCACCAGAATAATTGGTAGAGTACTCAATGATAAAATAATTGAGATGCAGCCCTAATTTGAAGACGTCTTCCTCTGCCTTAGGAAATTGCATTGTGTATTTTAAACTATTTTCTGACAAAAGGATGAATTGATCAGTTGCCGTCAGATCAGTGGATACTAATAATTATCGATAGTTTCAGCCCAACTTTATTATTCAATGTTGCACAACAATAAATTGCATTATTATACATGTGTGTATTTCACTAACTACTAACTGTGAAACCACAGATGTTATAAATCAATGAGACAGAAACAATAGTGTTGTTCCTGTTAATGGAGTACAGATACAGTCCGTGCAGGCAGTTCCTCTTTTAGACCTTCAACATGTTTTATCAGCAGTAAACACAAAGAGATGTTCAGGTTGCCCTGCTTCTACATGGAGAGCATTTAGTCCTTATGATACCCTACAGCCCACCCCAGTGCACTCCTCACCCAACCCCCACCCTGTCATCTAACAAACAATAGCAGGCGTAGACTCAAGGGAGCTGGCTGAGCCCGAGAGAGGAAAGGAAGGAATTAGGTTGACAAGGTCAAGCTGAACCAAGACAAGAGAAAAGTGTACTGAACCACCTGCTGTGTGTGAGCCAGCCAACCAACCAGACATCCAGCCTCCCTGCCAGATCTCTGAGCTGAGCAGGTACAAAAAATGTGAACTTTTCGAAAAGAGGAAAGTAGGTAATCTTTCCAATTCTCATTTGTTTTGACAATTGCCATGTAGCATAGAGACAGTGCTGCCTCCCTCAAGGGATCATTTAGTTGTGTCTTCCCATCTGTTTGTTAGTCTTATTGTGATAGAGCATAGCTTGAGGTAATAATGAGGTGAGGAATGGTTGAGTTAAGCCTACATGATATAATGTGGAGGTAACTTTCCTATATTTAGCCCATCACCTGCTACATAAGACAAGCAAAATGCTAAATAAGTTGAGCTTGTGACTGCACAGAATAACATCAAGAGGCAACACTGAAGGCTACCTAGACACTAAGTCCATTAGCTGTTATTTGTCTTCTTCTATAGAAAAGATATGTCTGGGGCTCTAAGGATGGTAATGTTGGTCTGTCAGGTAGTTGGTTATAAACTATTATTTATGGTCCCCAGAGGATGCACCCTAATATTTTTTTTTATCGCTACCATGAGGTTTACATTTGTGATTTTGAACAAAATCTGTTGACATCTACAGAATGGATTGCTGTGAAACAGGGACATGGAAAATATCAGTTTCCTGCTATACAGCAGTACACAATTATTGATAGATACTAGTTACTAACCCCCTAAAGGAATGATTTATTATATTTCACAAAATGTGATGTCCTGGAAGACATAAGATTTGACATAAACTTTAAATATATATGTTTTTATAACACTAATATGATAGAATCTCAGCTCTATAATGTTTAGTGCTAGTTTGCAAATGTTAGCATGCTAACATACTCAACTAGTCCCATTTACACCAAAAGTAGCACTAATAAATACTTATAAGGTTTTTAAAATGTGGGTAAACTCGCTAAAACAGACAATTGACTCTGTTCCTAGGAGACTAGTTTGCCTTTCTGTTGTTTTTTACTGCCAAGTCACGTTAGACTTCACAAATTTGCCGGAAAACACAAAATCAAACTTGTTTTAAAAAAGTCTTAATAACAAATGTTAGTTGGTGCTAGTAGTTTTTTTATCTAGTGAGAGATGGTTATAAAGAATGGTAGACATCTTTCTCTCTCCAGCACAACATAAACGGACATTAGCATTTAGCTCCGTCCACTGCTTAAGTACAGCTTCACAGTGCAGCTAATATGAGTCCTGTCTGAATATTTGAAGCTAAAACAGGGTGTTAATTTGCTCTTGAATACTCAAGAATGTTTATAAATCACTGAAAAAGCATTAAAAGTAAATATTGTTGGGTTTTATTTGAATAGTTTTCATATTTTACTCTCAAAGTTAATTGCTGAAATGTGGGGGACGCATCAACTTTGCCAACGGCACCAGGAATACAAGCATTCAAACAGTCATAAAGGTTGTAAACAAAGCTTCAGTTTTACCAAATAATGGTCTGGTTTGATTTTTGCAGTTTGATAGTAGAAGCAGTAAAAGCAGAGGAGTTTTTCCTCTGTGCGACTTTGCTTTACGGGGCAAATTAGGCCACTGCTTCATAAGTGAGCAAATTGGTAAGCTCCACTTATCTTGGCTCAGCCCTCTCCCCTGCGGTCCCCGGTGCCTTCTGTCTTTTTATATCACTTTTACTTCCCATCATGCTGCCGGTAGCTGTAGGAGCAGTCTTTTGACTAATGTATGTTGTCCTTTCATCAGCAAGTGCATATGTCACCACAGGTAAAGCTTTTCCTGCTCTCTGAAGAGGTTTCTCTTTGACAAAGCTGTGTGTACTTTTTCCTCCAGTATATAATGGAAGGCCTTGGTAAAATAGTAGCTCTGAGTGTGTCACACTGAGAAGATGTTAAATTTGATTACTGCTGAAATTTACAGCAAATGTAAAAGCATTACTCATCTTTGTAACAGTTAAGCTGTGATTCACAGCTGTTGTTAAACGCTGGGAGATTAAAGTTTACTCTGCACTGCGTGTGAAGCTTTTACAGACATTTTTCATGTTTATAGCTTCGTCTTGCGCTCTTCTGTTTCTGAACTTGGAGGTTGTGTTGCATCATAAAATGAGCTGTAATGTTAAGTGTAAAAATGTGGGCTGACACTAATCTGTATTTCCTGGAGACATTTAAAATGAAATGCATGAAATGTCCTGTAAATGTTGAGTTTCTTAGGTAAAATACATAACACAAACATTTACAGAAACGTCAAACATTATCCTAACTCCCCCGGTCTGATATATGAAAAATGAGTCATTTATATGCGTAGCACAGGCCTGTAATGTTAAAGAGTCATATGGCAAATGGCTTCTTTGTTAGACAATAACTGTTTCAAGTGAGATCCTTGCTAACTCATTATGGCTCCAAAGAGATTGTAGGTCGTGGGTGACTGACTTCATCACAGCTTAGTTTCCTCTCTGTATTATTTATGTGTGGTTATGCTTTCCTGAAAGCACAATTAGCTGCTAAAACTGAAAAGAGTTGCCTGGAAACTGGAGTGCCTTTTGCCAGCTGGTGGTCTACAATAGACGTCAGGTGTTCCTGTTTGTGTTCTCTCTCTCAGTTTCTGTGATTTACTCTGAGCTTCAAAGAGAATGACAATGTGGTTTTAGTGCAGGAATTAGTCCCATGTGCAGTGTTTGAAAACAATCAGGTGGCTTTCACAACTTGAAAGAGAATCCAGTTATTTTAATGCCTCTCTTTTCTGTCCTCAGGCTGAAATGAACATTTTAATAATCAAATAAGATGAGGCTTGTGCATTTGTTTTCAATTGTAGCTTAATGCTAATAACCATGTTACTTCAGTGCCCTCAGTGATGTAGCTCACTATAAAAGCTACCCAATGATGTGATTGCATGCTGATAATCAGACTCTGCTTTGCAATTGTCTGGATTGGTTAGAATTTAAATTCATTATGTGGATTCGACAATGTAGTACAGATTACAAGTGCCCACATTGTTTGTATGACAGCCAGATAAAAGAGGCTCGGGCTCCTTCTTCTAATCTTTCGTAACTGAGTGTCAGTGGTGCTGAAAGAGGCACCGACCAGAGCCAGCAAGAAGTGTAATCTCCAGTGGCCTTCGACCTCACTAACTCACCAAAGATGTTCACAAGGTTTGCCCCCGGTGTCAGAGAGAATTACATAATTGAAGCGAAACACTGAACTCAGCCAACTAATAGCACTTCAGCGAGGATTCCTTTTCACTTCATAATGGCCCCTTGTGTCAAGAAGAATTACTTTTTCCCTTTTCAAGACAGATGTTGTTTTTCTTTTGATGTTGAAAATGGTGGTGAATCTCCCGGGCTTTATCAGGCTGGAAAACCTGATGGTTCCACAATCAAGACAGGCCAGTTCAGATCAAGTTTAGATTTAATTCGACTGAAAAACATTTCTCAGTGGATCTTGATTATGGTTGCAACAGTATGAGATTTTCACAGTACGATAAACATCTCAGAAAGTATCACAGATCCACGGTAATATTATCATTCCCGCCAAGGACGTTACGTTTTCTCGCATGTCTGGTTTTTATGTATGTCGGTTTGTTTGTCAGCAGGATTACACAAAAACTACTGAAGTCATTTCCACCAAAAACCTAAATGGAGGATGGTCCTGGTCCAGAATAGACCCCATTCATTTTTGGTGCAGATCCAGGAACTATGATAGAAATGTTTTTTGACATTTTTGTTAACTTCTCAGGGAATATTGTATGGATCTTGATGAAAAATAATTGGTCGTATTCAAGTGGCTAGTATCTATGAGCACAGTTGAGGCAGATCCAAATAAAAATATGGATCTATCAGATTTAAACATGTCTGATTGATATTGGATTATGCTTGATTGAATTAAAGGGGACTGTTGTGCCTTGGCCAAGGTATGCACTCTACTGAGTGCCATTCTAGTTTTTATTATCAGTTACTTGACCTTAAAGGAATGAAAACGGAAGGGTTTTTCTACGCTGAACACAATTCATTTCACAAAATAATATGTCCTATATCTTTGTAATAACAATAATACAGTAGATTCGAATAATGTGTATAAGGCATGGTATTTATTTATTTGGAGCCCCATTAGCCACAGCTGAGGTAGAAGCTATTTGTCTTTGGATCCACACAAGAAGAAATTACATCTTAATATAAAACAATTAAAAATCCAAAGCAAAATGAAATAAAACAACTTTTAATTTCTAGACTTTGTTTCTGTTTGAGAACATTTATAATAGCCTAATAACTCATATTAATCATGAAAAAGTCAAATGAATGTGCCACACTTAACCAAGTCCATTTATGTAGCATGAATATGCAGCAAAAACATTTAACATATGGTTTATGACATACTATAATGTAGATGTAAGCAGATATAAGTGTTTATTAATGTATCTGCCATTAAATTTAACTACTCCTGTGGGCACCTGTAAGTGGTGGCTGGTGTATAAACAGCTAATGAATGACTATATAGTAAAACAGTCTTCATAAATGTTTATATACCGCTTGTAAATGCTAAACAGAGGGACTCAAAGTGATGAATCTTCATACCTTCTCACCTCTTAACACAACATAAGTATGCTAAAAGTCAGGTTGAGTTAACCACTTGAGACATTGCCCACAAAGCATCATCTTAAAGTTACATATTGAGTATGTTGTTATTGTTGTAGTATTTACATTTCACACAGTCTTGTTGGATTAATCTTTCTCTGATATTGAATACTGCAGCTGCACTTCTGTAAAGTACACAGTCTTCATTAAAAAAAGGAAACAAATTGACCCATAAAGCACCTTTTTAAGATAAAGAGAGTATTGTGTTAAAATCACAGACCAAGATCTGCGGTCAATCTAAATGACCCTAGTGTGTGTTACCTTCCAAAGAGGGTTAAATGCAGGTCTCGACTTTGGTATGAGCTGGATCCTATCAGGCATGAGTGCCTCTCCTGATGATGCTGGCATTTAAACAGCATTGTAACCGACTACCAAACTGGTCTTACATAAAGAGCAAAAAGAGAAAGAAAGCATGAGTGTGCACAATAAATCAGCATGTGAGAAAGTGCTTGTGGCGCTTATTGCTGGTACCTAGTAATGCAGAAAAAGCACCGGAGGGAAAAGCAATTCTATGGTTTAGCAGCGATGTGTATTGAACTGCTGCAGCAGACATGATTCTCTGTGACCTGTAACAGCAGTCTCTTATGAAACCACGAGTGGAACATGCAGCCATCCATTATCCTGTGTCCAACATGAGGGTTGTGTGTGTGAAAGTGAGTTTAGTTTGAGGCATTGATAGAAATGAATGTTGTCTTTCTACCAATAACCATTTTAGACACAATAATATCTGTCACAATATCTGGTTTAACATGACCAGTGTGAAACTTCACTATGGGTTTTTTTTTATCGTCTAATGACACATGATAACAACAACCTAGGTTTTCTTTGTTGTCATTGTTTGTCACTACTCCATGTTTGTAAAAGCTAGTCACCCATGTCAGTGGTTGTCAGAGTCAAATTAATGCATTTGTATTGCTGACATAACTACAGCTACGACAATTAGTCAAATCGATTTTTTTAGTCAAAAGAAAATGTAATGCCAATTTTCTTATTATGTATTTTCTTTTTAACATTTTTCTATTTTACAACACACTTAAACACACTAAAAAGAAAATAATAATAAGGAAGTAGGCATAAGATAATATACATGCTTGGGAAGTAACACAATAAATGTAACAGGATTACGTAATCAGGATACAACAAAAGGAAACTGTATTCCAGTAAAGTTACAATGATATACTCATCTATAACCTGTATGAGTGAAACCAAATGCACAGATTCTTACCAAATATATTCGTACATATTACACTCATTATTAAGATTAAATAAAAGTCATTTTATTGATATTTTTACAAAAGAAGCAATATGAAGACGTTACATTGGGCTGTGGGAAACTGCGATGAGCATTTTTAAAACATTAAGACAGTTAATAGACATGGCGTTTAATCAAATATCTTGACAATAATCTGCGGAGGGTTAGGGTTAGAATAAATAAATGAAAATAATCATTAGTCGCAGCCTTAAACTCAAATATTATGTACAATGACAGATTGGAGGTATTATTCGGTCAGCTATATTCAAGCTCCACACCGCTCACTTGAGTACAGCCAAGACAGGTGTCTCAGTATGACACTGCAGTGTAATCCTTTCGTAATCCTCGCCCAAGCTCAGTGCTCAATTTCTTAATCCCAACTCTAATAAACAAGTTAAAGCTGAAGTTAATGTGTCCAGTAAAAAGTGCAGCATGCGTCTGTCTGCCACGGGCGAGTGTTTGTGCACAGTTCTCCCCTCTGTCAGCACTGTGAGGTACGCTCAACTGCAGTCCAAGATTCATTGGATTTTTGTCAGTCAGTTAAATATTATTCTTGCCGGTGTGGCTTTCCAGGGAGTTGGCATGGGGTGTCAGTTAAGAGAAGGTTTGCGTGACACTCAGGCATTGTGGTTTCGGGGGAGATTTTTCAAATCCGTTTGTAAAGTCTTGCAAAGAGGGAAGACATCATGGAATTTGGCATCGGCTGAGCATCGGGCAGAGCCTCGGGTAATCTGACAAGTTGTGCAGTTCAGTCGCCTGTGGTTTTTTCAGAACCCTGGACAAGACGTCAGGCATTTCACTGTGTGGGTTTACATTCTGCAGCCCCACTGTGAAAGTCCTTTTGTTCACTCATCCATTGACAGAACTTGGAAATAGAGCGCCACTGTTCATGCACATTGTGCACTGGTGCCATTTCCTTTGTGATTCTGTTGTAATTATTTTGTACCATTACATAGTGAATGTTTCTTTTATTGCGTAGTCGCCTTAGACTGGCTTGTCACTTTTATTTGTGACATTCAAAGCAAAATAATTCTCCTGTCTGCTTATACATCATCTTTAGATGAAATTTGATTCTAAATCTAAATTTGGTTGAAACAAGCTTTTAGAAGACTTTGAAAATGTAAATGTTAGTTGTCAGGGCATAAAACCAATGTTCTTTTGGTCTTTACAAATCCAGATGTGAGTCTAACAACAGCATAGCCATCAGTGCTGAAAAAATCTATTAAACTGAATCATGACCTTAAAATCTAAAGTTGAATCGAATCATGGATTTGGAGAATCGTGACCCCTAATTTTGTTTGAGAATCACTGTCCTTTAGGTCTATAAAAGTGTCTGGGTTGAATCAAATTGTTGATTGACAGAAAATTAGGGATACGTGATATTTATTGGGCTGATAAATCATCGGAAACCTGTTACGATAAATGTTCCACAAGGGTTCAGAGAGGAGAGAATAATTCTACGAGTTTTACAATAACAAATCTTGTAGTAATGGAATGTTAAATCATCGGTTGATTGATTTCTGGACATTTTATAGACCTAGACATGAACAGTTGCACCTGGGTTTCTGTGTTTATTAATAAGCATCGCCCACTGACAGCTAGCCAAAAGAAAAAGGGAAATTGCATACTATCAATTTGTATTGACATGAGCCTACTACAATCTATTTCTTTAAAAAAGAGGTTATTTCCAGGCTATCGATATGTCACCTCACCTTGGTCACAAAATGGCAAAAATGCCAATTCCCGAAATGTCGACACAGTTTGAGTTTGAGGAGTTGAGTCAATTTAGAGGAGGCTCTGCATGAACCTGTTTGCACCTTTCACCGTTCACTGTCACTCTGAAGGAGAGTTTGATGTGTGGTCGTGTCTGCGGCTCTGTGTCTCCATACGGCCCAGGAACAGTGTGTGGTGACAGCTCGGGTGATTACCTGTCCTGTCTCATTCACTCAGCCGGCCTGCAGCTTGGCCCTATCATGCATCAGAAACTGACACGCAGTGATTACGATGTCGTTAGGCCTGACTCTCCGTCGCTCTCTGCACACATTAATTTGTTCTTCCTCTGAGCACCGGGAGAAATGTGCTCTCCACGCTCATTTCGGTAAACCATGAAATATGAAGCTTCTGCGACGACAAGTCCTGAGCTAATATTAAATTTCATCAGGGACTTATGTTTGGTTTTCAAAGCACTGAGTTCATCACAAATTCAGATTTCTTATTCTGAGATGGATCTGAAATGTCTCACAGTATAATTCATTGCATAATGCTCCCAAATAATTTGTTTTATAAATGATGATCAATCACAGCAATTAAATTAATTCACCTTGAGCGAAATGTAATTGGAATAGCATGGAATTGCATTTTCTAAAAGTAGATTGTAAGTGGACACGGTACACAAAAGTATGAAGAATTAAAATGCTAATTTTTCTTCACGTTCACCACCTTAGTTCAGCATGATAGCATGGTCACATTTTCTTATTAGCACTAAATACAGCTCTATATGAAGTATAGCTGAGGCTGATGGGAATGTCATTATTATTATTGTTAAACCTTTGCACATATTTGGTAGGGCTGGGTATCAAACTTTGATACTTTAATGGCACCGACCGAATTGCCTCGATGCTATCGAGTATTGAAAAATGTCTTGTCATTCGATACCAAATTGCAATACCTAAGGAGTTAATCTCATCAGTGTCAGTGAGTCAATAAGCATGTGGCATGATTGTTGTGCCAAGGTCTAACAGTGCTGGTGATTGGCTGTCTCGAGGCATACAGGACAAACACTAACACACTTGTGTTAAAAGGGATCTCATGAAATTGGTATTGTAAAAAGTATTGTTCAGGAATCGGTATCAAAGTCAAGGTGTCTGTATCGGTATCTAACATTTTTAAGGATACCCAGCCCAAGTATTTGGTCAAAGTACTGGACAAATCGAAAGTATGAATCATTGTCAGGGAACCATGGATGTGAATTTGTGCTAGCTTATCCAAGTAGAGGCTGAGATATTTCTCAAGATTATTAAAAAATTTGAGGTACTGGTGGCGCTAGAGGAAAACTCAGGGGATCAGTGAAGACATTAGGATTCATCCTCTGAGGATCATGAATTTGAAGATATTTCAGTGTGGACCAAAGTGCCAGCCAATGCTTCCATCTCTAGATGGATCAAAATGAAGCAGCATCTTCAATTTATGCAGTGATAAGTACTTTTAGTTCTCCTCATCATACTCAGTTTGGAACAGTAAGTAGATTAAAACAATTATTTAAAGGGTGTACAGGCTTATAATCCAATGTGTCAGTTGGTATTTTGTCTTCTCGGTCTAATTGGATCCAGCATTGGCAGCATATTTGCGAGCACTGAGTGGTTTATGCCCAATTAATAAATGTGTGTTGTTGGCTGCAGCAGAGCATTCCTCCTGCAGTTCATTGCTAATGATTTGGAGAGCTTTAATGTCGACTGCTTTGAATGAAGAGGACTAAGCCTGGTGTCACTGTGGCCTTTAAATCACCATCAGTCTTCCTCTCTCTGTCTCTTTTTCCGCCTACACACATTTCTACCTCCAGTTCTCTCTTCTTCTCCTCAGTTGCCCTCGTCAGCTCCCTCCTTCCCTGTTCTTTTCATTTTCCATGTAGGCCAACTGTCTCTTCATTGCTGTCACAGTGTGTCAGAACAGGTGGAATCAATTACTGACCCTCAGCAGCCCGCTCCCCTTCCACAACTAGCTTTTTAATTGAGGGAATTAATGAGTGATCAGCCTGTGAGATGATTTGGTGTCACGGATCTTGCTCGGCTGTGTGCGAGGGAGGAAAGCTGGGGGAGGGATTGTTTGACCAATCCTGCATAACTAATTCTGTCCTTCCACAGAGGCAGTTCACATGTCCCTCCCTGCCTTCTCTGCCTGCTAATCACCTCTAAGGTTGAGGAAAGACAAAGTACTATATTTCAACACTAAGTGCTGTGCCGAGATGACTTTCACGGTCTCAGCACTTTGTGAACTTCCCCTCTCTGTGGCATCCGTTGGCTGTATCTTAACATCTGCTCTGTATGTGTTTATACAGTGCTTCTGAAGTGTCTCATGTGTTTCTCTCTCTCAACCCCCACTTTTTTCTTCTTTCTTCACAGATGGAATCTCCTGTCTCAACGCCAGCACCTCCTCCCCTCCACCTCCTGGCCACAGTAGGCAACAGTGAGATTTCCTCGCCATGTGAGCAGATAATGGTGCGCACACGCTCAGTGGCTGTGAACACATCCGATGTGGCCCTGGCTACTGAACCTGAGTGCTTGGGGCCCTGTGAGCCTGGTACCAGTGTCAATCTGGAAGGCATCGTGTGGCAGGAAACTGAAGACGGTAAGTGGAGAAGTTTAATGTGTTGATGAGGAGGAGTGGGAGTCTTTAGCAATCTCATGATTTGATTTAGTTCTGGTTCTTGGTTTCATGATTCAATTTAGATTAAGGCTGCACAATTAATCGAATATTATCAAAATCACAATTTGGTCTCAAAGTCTCAGAAGCTGAACATTTTTGCTGAAAGTGAAATGTGTGACAAAACAGCATTATAATGAAGTGCTGTAGCGCAATCGTGTTCTCCTGCTTTTGGGAAGCGTGTTTGGTACAGACCCCCAAATCTGCACGTATCGGACAACACGTAGGCTGATATTGATATATCTGTGAAAGACCAACATATAGATTGGGCTGTTGCAAAAACAGAGGTGCACTATCAGAAGAAGCAAACCAGGCATATGTTTAGGGGCCCCCAAGAAATTTGGGAAAAGTGGCCTTCGATGACCACCAATAGTGTTAGCTAGCTATAAACCCTCTTGCCTCACAATCAATGCTCTTTTGTTGATGAACTATGACCTTATAATAAATAATCCAACAATTTTGAAGTTGTTTAGCTATAAATTTAAGTTTTAATTGTTCTGGTTTTTAATACTATTTATATTCAGAAATACTACTAATGTAAACATTGGTCATTTAAAAAAAGTTTGGATTTCGTACATTTTATGTTGGTGTCAGATTGTTTATAATATAATGGTAAACGCTGGTTGGAGGGGCCCCCTGAATTTTTGCATTGGGCCCCAATAGACTCTAGAATCACCACTCAGTTATCTTTAATTTAATTATCTTATTAATTATCTTTCTAATTCCCTTTGAATCATAATGGCATCTTTATATCTCTCAAAGTAATCACAATATGATAACTCTCAGAGTAGAACTTCAGGATCTGACTCCAGTGCATTCTGTATAAAACCATTCACTTGTGTTTTTAGTTCCACTGAATTACATATGAAACATGAAACATGAAGCTATCGAGTCTTGATGATCCATATCTGACAAAATAAAGGAGAGACAAGTGTGTGTGGATGGTGAAATCACACCACTTTTTAATTTCAAAATGTTTTGACACTTCATACAAATACAAGACATGTACAATACAATACCTTTTGAACTGATGACTAAAGTGAACTGGTTCTAGGTTCTTACAGCTGTCACTGCAGAAACAGATTTATTTTCTTTTTCAAACAAAATAAGGGAGGCAGATGTTTTTAAATTAAACCGACTATGGGCTGTATTATTTTCTCCACCTGATCAGAGGTGGGTAGCAGTTATGTAGAGGTGGTGCAGTGTGTGTTGGCTAGTCTGGTGCTCTGCTGCATTAATGTTAGCTTCTGGATGAAGCCTTAAAAATGTAGCCCTCAGTTTGAATTATTCTTAAAATACTTAATCTTTGTCTAACACATTGTTCGAGTCATGTGAACCTTCTTCTCCTCTGTGAGAAATGCAAAATGAGCCTAGACGATTTCCTTCGTTGAAGACGGGCTGGTTGGATCAAGTTCTTCTCCTCCATCGCAGCATAATACATTTAAGAATCGAGTTTGGAATCTGAATCAATTCAGAATGAGAGAGGATGAGACTCACAACTCTAGCTTGAATCTTATTTTCTCCATCATTACTGTTTTATGAATCTCTTTCTTGTGGAACAATGAGTTCCTGAATTTTTGACATGAAAGAAAATAAGCTGTTTAGTGCTTTTTACTTACATAGTCTGTGTATTAACACATCAAAGTGGTATGAGTTTGTCAAAACTTTAGTGAAGCTTCTGTCTTTTAAAAAATGATCATCTTGCAGTCATTACCATACATACTTTGCCTGCTAAAATGTAATTGGATCTGCCCCGACTGCCGCAGGAACCGGAGTTGGTACTAATGTGTGCTTTAACAGCACACATCCTGCATAATATTGCCAACAAGAATAGCAGTTGGCAGGCAGTTCTTAGGTGGCCTTGATTAGTTTTTTTTGCCCGGGAGTATGCAGGCGGGAGTTTGTTGCACAGAGATATCTGCTCTCCACAACAACATGCCTCATAACACAAAGCACTTTTTTGCAAGCGTGCCATTTGGGAATAGAGTTGGCTCCTCTCCTGCAGTACAGTCCGAGTGAAATCTTAGACTCTCTCAGTTTTCCTCCCTTTGATCGAGACCGCATTCAGCTTATTTAATTTTGAGATGTATCACTCGCACTATCAGGTTCTGCTTGGTCTGAAAAACTGCCCTCTTTTTCTGTCGTGCATGTGAAATAACGCAAACACCTAATCTTCAAAGCAGCTCGCGCTCAGTTGCTCTGCGGGCATGCTGAGTACAAATCGCCCACACATCCACAGTGCTGCCTGTTGGTTGACTTGGAGGAAGCGAACAGAAAAAGGTCCCTGCCTCATCAACATTCCCAAAGCACAGTCCCTGCTATTGAGTGGCTTTTCTCCCCCCTCTCCCTTTTTTTTGATTTTTGCTCCAGCCCTGAGCTGTGTCTGATTCACCCCTGTTCTCCTTTCTATTGAAACTCCTCTCTGTTACCAAGCATTCAGCCAGTCACCCCTTGACTCTGTTTCCAAGCAAACTGGGAGAGAGCGAGTGCAAGGCAGGGGGTGGGGGGTGGGGAGGACAGACAAGGCTACTTCTGTTAGTGACACAAACATGGCTCTGAGCCAACACCAGTACGATGTTTGTGCTCCCTCATTCTCTGCCTCCCACAGAGTGATTGACCCTCCCCCTCGCCCTGCCCCCTTCCCTTTCCCCGTCCAAGTCTGTCCTTCGCCTGCACTCACTCTCTCAAAGCTGCTATTTTGGCTCCAAAGGTGGTGGTTTGGCCTGATGGGGCTGTGTCTTTTTCCTGATTCAACTCTGTGGCTCAGTGGGGAGGGGGCTGGTGGGAGCTTTGGAGTGGTTTTAAAAGTGGTATAGAGGAGAGAGGAGGCGGGAGAGGGAACTCTGCAGGTGTAGCACACAGGTTGTTATGGCCATCGGAGCTGCGAGGCCAGTAGGGTTTCCAGAAACCAGCACATCTCGCTCTCTTTGAAGCCTCTTTTTATCTCAGACAAAACCTCTATCAGGTAGACAGTGGGGGTTGAAAATCGCGTGATAAAGGCTGGAGAGATGTATTTGATAACTGCAACTGTGAAGTGGCCCTCAGTTGTCTGAGACCGCTGTTTGTTCATTGCTGACAAAACCTGTGCTACTCCTGAGTCCTAACCAGTTTTAGTTGTTGTAACTGACCATCAGATTAGTCGTGGACTTAAATTACCCAGTCTGTAATTTCTGCTGCTAGGGTTCTCTCAATACAACAATGAAAGCAGAAGATGTAGTTTGACGACTTTGTGAAGTAGCGTGGGATGATGGGAGTTGTTGTCTTCATTGTTGAAAAAAAAAACACCATTGCCAATGAAAATCTATCTGAGATGACAGAAATATTCACAGACAAGGTAATATTTAAAAGTTTTGTTGAATAAACAGTCAAATTTAAATACCTAAGGAAGGTTAATGTCATCAGCTTCAATAAGCCAATAAAGGAAGCAGTCTACTTGTTGTGCCAAGATCTAAAAGTGATGGTGATTGGCCGTTACGCCGAGAGAGGTCTCATTCAGGAACCATTATCGAAGTCAAGGAATCGGTATTGATATCAGTATCGATTTTTTTTTTTTTTTTTTTTTTTTTTTTTTTTAACAATACCCAGCCCCTGGGTTGCAAGATATATATCTGCTTGATACATTATTAGTTCTAGTATTAAAACATTTATATTATTAGCTAAATTATAACCGATAAATGGACCTGATAATATGATGCCAGATTGTTTTTATTGACTTAGCAAGTGCAGGATGTATACACTCCAAAACAGTAGGTGGTGGTATGCACCTTTAAATCTGGTTTGAGATCCACCAATAAATACAAAGAAGAGGAACATGTGCATGCCACGCTCATAACGTCAAACTACTGCTTCGAGGTAGAGCCACGCAGCGTAGACTCCAGAGTCAAACATTGTTGTACATGTTGGCTTTCTTTTAGAGTCTGAGGAAGAAAACAATGATAATTTGCAATTCACGTTCTTCAAGAGAGAACAGGAAAAAGGTATACTTGTTTTAACACAACAAATCTTATTAGAGCAATGGAATATTAAATCATCCATCTTTGCTCACTACATCTGAGCTTTTCTTACCCTCAGGTGTGCATAAACTACAGGTTATAAAGCAGGTAATTAATCGTTCATCCTTATCAGCTGAAAAAAAAAATCCATATCATGCATCTCTACTCTACAGTAATTTTCATGCAAGAAATGTTACATATCATATCTTTAAATATAAGATTGGATCTCTACTGAGCTTCTAAGGAGGCATTTCTCAATAGCCCCATTGTATTACAGTTTGCACACTACGTTAAACAACACAAAGATGTGGATTCCTTTTACATCATTTTAATGGTACGAGTGGCTAACAACCCACCAGCTCGTTTTAAAATGAAAGATACCCAGATGCTGCTTTCTTCAAACTGTGCTGCCATTCTGCTGGTTTTCCCTAAGAGACCTATGAAAGCAGACTTCTCTCATGGTGGGGCAACTGAGCAAATGAGAACCAAATGAGGAAATCAAGCAAATCCAGGCAAAGGAGCAACAAACCGAGGCCCCAAAGACAGAGCAGAGGCATCCTGATTAGCAGTGAAGTTGAACAGTTCTCTGCGTGACAAGTCTCATACAGAGCTGTTTAGGCATGCACCGTGTGAGTGCGCGTTTCATTTAGCATGCCAACCAACAGCTGCTTCATCACCTCCGCCTTTTGGCCTTGTGGGAGTAAATGAACAACAGGCTCTCAGTAATTGTCTGCGCCTCACACGACTCACCAAGTGCCAGAGAAAGAAACAGATGAGGAGGAAGCAAGCGACACCGAGCAAAACTCGATCACAGGAGCTGCACCTTTGGTCAGAGCTGACAAGAATCTGGTCTGATGAGGCCGAATGAATTTTTCATCCTGTGTAATTTGAGCACTGATGTAGCAGCCAAATCTGGATAATGGCAACCTGGATGAACAAAATAGCCCATAGAATTTAAGTAAAATACACAATTTGATGGATAATAGGAGGCAAGGGAAAGTGAGTCCGTGTCATTGAGTCAGTCTGGGGGCGAGTGAAGCGTAGACAGGAGGAAGGAGGGTGGGGGTTGGGGGCAGAGCTGTGGTATTTTAAGGCCCGGCACTGACACAAATCCCCTCGGCGCAGACGAGGCAGTGGCAGCTCCCAGGGTCGTGTCGGTAGAGCGAAGGGCCAACCCCTCCCAGGCTTAGCATGCTGATACCTCCAAATGTCATCTCTAAAATGCTGGAGAAGTTTATTGCTCTTGAATTGCAGCCCAGAACGCCTTGGCTCCTGCTCCAGGGTAGAGGGAACACAGAGGGGGCCCCTTTGGCCAAACACTGCAGCTCCATGCCAGTGCACCCCCCTCACACACACACACACACCGACCCTCCAGTACACAGCAGGCTATTCCCAAAACAGGTCCCACAGCTTCTTAAGCTCCCTAATAGATAAATAATACAGGCGGTTTGTGATAAAATGTTTGTCTCGTGGATTATTTATGCAACACGCATTACATCGTTGTAGCATTGGCCTTAGCACAAGACTTGAAAGCTTCTGAATAGAGAGGTCAGTGTGAAACATTTAGTCCTGTATAAACATTTAAAGGATGTCTTTTTTGCTCTCTTCCTCCAGCCCTGTCAGAGAGTTGAGAAGGGGAATATTGTATGAAAGAAGCACTTGGCTCTGTAGCTCACTTGTCAGCTATGCTTCCTTGCTCTTTTGAAGACCACCTGTCAGTGGCCTCAATGAAATGTTTTCACAAAGGCAAGCCGTGGCTGCTGTAGGTGAGCTCGCTATAGAAACTGTCCTTGAAATAAGAGTGAGCATTCTCAGGAGGCTTGTAGCCTTCTGCCAGGCCAATGAGCAAAATGATGGAGTGAGAAATCAATCATGAAAGGCTGTCTTCTGTTAACAGGAGAGGATGTATCAAAAGGAAAAGAACAAGTGATACGCATTAGGGCTGGGCAATATGTCAATAGACTATGTATCAGCGTAGATTTTGGATATGGTTATATCATGTTGTCTTTTCCTGGTTTTAAAAGCTGCATTACAGTAAAGTGGTGTAATTTTCTGAACTTACCAGACTGTTCTACTTGTTCTAATACTTGTCTTTACCAACTTACACCTCACCAGATCACTGTGTTCTTCACACTACAACAGCACAACTTTATGTCTTGTAATCGGGAGTAGTGCAGTTGTTATGCTTCTCACACTACATGACTGATCAGCGACAGGAAGGTCACACACTACAAGATCACACACACGAGACATGACACAGTCCAAGCATCCAGGTTGTTTGTGCGCTGGTTTGCTGCGAAAAAAAACAAGGGAGAAAAAAAGATGTGTGAGGATGGATTAGGATGAAGGGCAGCAGGGATTGTTTTTTGCACTGAAAACGTGAAACTGCCGGCTCGTATTGTTACAAATACTGAACAGCTTGTGTGTATGTGTTCTATTATTGTGCCTGCTCTAGACACATAGATGCATGATAAGTCAGGGGTCAGAGAGCCGTCTTCAACTCAGCCAGATATGTAGCCTACTAGATATCCAGTCAGCATATGCAAAACGTCAGTGAGCTGTCCCCAAGCCCCCTTACCAATCATCTAGGGATGTCACGATTGCAATTTTATCAAAAATCTCATTGTCTTGATTTATTATATAATAAAATATTTGTGGATAGTCAATCCCTATGATATTGTCAATATGAAGAACAAGTAAATACAAATATTGTGATATTGGGTGTTGTTCTTCAGTCATAGCATTTATAAAGTGCTTTTGAGGAAATTTCTAAATGTTGGATTAGGATATTATTTGAAGGCCATATCATCCAGCCCTAATACGCATCCTTCTTTCTCCAGCTTGCTCTCTGTAGGTCTCCATTTTTCAGTTCCTTCGCTATGTTTACTTTCCAATCTACCCAGCCAATCTTTACCCTCATTCCTGCTCACTGTGCAAGAGTGGAAGTGACCAATTTCCAGAAAATTAACCCTCCCATGCAAAGAATTCACCCCTCATCCTAAATATGTGGTGGAAAGAAGACCCTGAAAGGAAATTAAGATATAGATGACTCACCGTGCTTTGAGGGAGGTGGCTTGTCTTGTTAGTCA
Source organism: Pagrus major (assembly GCF_040436345.1). NCBI lineage: Eukaryota > Metazoa > Chordata > Actinopteri > Spariformes > Sparidae > Pagrus > Pagrus major. The sequence continues at coordinate 4,384,340 of NC_133218.1, read as the reverse complement.
CTAATTTAGTCCCCGGGTGGTGTTACCAAGATGGCGCCTTAGTGAACCCAAATCTCTTAAGAGGGACTTGGTTCCTATTCATATTGGCCGACAACTGCATTTCTTCAAGCACTTAAATGGTCTTGCAACGTAAATCATACGCCTGGAGGAATTGGAGGCTTTGCCAGTGGTTGTCATAAGATATCACATTTGCTATATACCCGTCAGCGAGAGCTTGAGTAATGCGCCTTTGGCAGACCTGTCTCTTAATCTGAGCACCATCTCCTTTAAGGAAAAACACCAGAGGGGTTGTTTTAACAGAGGGATTTCAGATTTACTAACATGACATTTAAGGAAACTGGTCCTCGTCTCACTACAAATTATTTACAGTAATAATTGCATGCAAAGTTGGTAGAGATGGCAGATATTTATTTTTTGGCTGTTACATTTGTTCCGCATGTTTTGTGATCTACTCCCGCTGTAGGAGTAAACATGTAATGATTTTTTTTTGGGGAGAAGCTGCTGCATGCGGCTGATAATGCTGCGACGATGTGGACGGCATACTAATGCTCCCTTCCTTTGCCTCTCAGTGGTATGAGAGAATTGACCTTCTCACAGGCTGTTATTCTTGTCAGTGAGAGTGACTTTGCACTTTTACCTCTTATGAACCGGAATGTAGCTTGAACTTTTCAGACACAGCTCATTTGAAAGCTGTAAAATTCAAAATAAAATCATCAACTACACCCTTGTATCATTTGCTGGTCACTGGAAAACCTTTACATTATGATTTAGATGTGGAATTTTATATAGTATGTTCGTCAGTTTTATTTTCTGGCTTTTTTTGTTGTTGTAAAAGTTCTGTACAGTGTAGCAGGGCTGCAGCTAACAGTATTTTTTTTACTACCAAAAAAAGGCTTTTTTGGGGGGGTTGTCAGGATACTACAATTTCTAACTTGGATACAATACCTCGAAAAATATTAATATTTGATACTATGTCTACAACATGACAACAAGATACAATTATTCTTGGCTAGTAGCAGAGAACAGCGGAGTAAACATTGCATTTCTCACTTTTGTAGAAAAATTAGTTTTTACTCTATAGATCAGGCTTTCAAAAATAATGTGTGTGTCAATTTGCTGTCAGAGAGAAGAGAGAGTGAGGAGTTGCAGCTGATAGCTGTGCATCAATACTTCGGAAAATAAGTATTGAAACCATTTCAAATCTGCAGTTACAACACTAGTGTCGTTACATAGTGTTAGAACAGGCGTTCGGGGCGCAGAGTGGGAAAGACTGAGGCACTGAGGAGGTATTTTAATGTGATAATAGTTACATAATGTTGATTAAAACTCCATAGGGAGAAAAACACAGTAATTGTTCTAATAAGCATAAATATAGAGTTCACAACAGTAAGAGAAAAATGCGTAATGGTAATTGACAGCTACTTTGAATGTTGAAATAGCAGCATATTAGCAATAGACTGCTAGTATACTAGCCAGCTTGATTAGCAGTACACTGATCCTTGATATACTAAACAAACAAATGCATATTAACTATAGTAGTAGAGGGTACTTACAGATAATGCTCCAACAAGAGCATATGAGGGGAAAACAAAGGAATCCTGTCAGCATTTGCTGCTCACTGGTCTGATAAAATGGTGGACATAACGACATCAGTTAAACTGAAACTGAACAGAATGTGCTGATGGCAGAATACCCGATTGTTTGTTTTGTCCAACCAACAGTCTAAAAAATGCAAAGAGATTCAGAGACAAAACCACAAATCCTATTGTATAATTTGAGAGGCTGCATATAAAACGCAGATTGTTGGACTTTTTTAGATTAAAAATGACTCAAACTATTATTAAATCAAAATAGATGCTGTCACTCTTATGTCAATCAACTAATCTGTTAATGGACCAGTCATGTCAGCTCTACTATGTAACGTTCAGCATTTTTTTCAGATTAACATAACAATTCAAAGTACTACATATGACTATATAACCAGCTTCTCCAGTGCTGTAACTGACTCATAGCATTTGTCCTAAATCCCTGCCTGCCCAGGATTTAAGAAAAGGTCAGTCTTAGGACTTTGTATTCTGACACTGACATAATCGGACAAGCTCGGCTTCATTTTATGCACCGCGAGTGCAGAAACACTCTTAAAATGGACTGTTGGAAACATGCTCAGACACTTGAATGCTCAAACGCCTCATTTATCAACGTTACAGTTATTGCTCATGGCAGCACCCGGCTATCTTTTATCTTCTCCCCGTAATGAATACTGACACTATTTTTCTCATTGTTCTCACTTTCTTGTCTACATGCAACCTTGATCAGTGGTGCTTTTTAGTGCAGAGAGAATGGAGATGAGAAAGGAGTTGTTCTCTAGCAAAGACGGCTGTAAAATCTGTCAACAATTACTTTAGTACCTGACTGTGTACAGAAGGTGATGATCGCAAGAGCTGATAATCGTTCACATAGTAGTATTTTTTCTTCTTAATCAGAAAGCTCTTTAAAGACAAATCCAAACCTTTAATTTGATACTTGTGAGAACAGTTTCATAATGTCACGCCCAATCGCTACACAGAAGTGATCTTCCATTTTCAAAGATAACAAAGGCTTTTTGACAAGGTCAGTCAGTGAAAATGCCATTAACCCCACTGAATTCTTGTTGAGTTGAAGCAGAGCATAGGTCAGCTAGTGAACCCACGGCCCTCACCAGCAGCACAGGACCTGATTTTTTTTTTTGGGCCCCACTGCAACCTAATGAAATGTGTTAAGGAGGGAGGAGGGGAGTTTTAGGGCCGGAGGGGGCAGTCACCCATCCACCAGACAACTTACTCCCCACTTAATTTGTCCCCTTACATTACCCTCTTTTTCACGTAATCCTCTATAAGTGCATGGTGAAGTTTGGTGCGGCCATTTGTTGTTCGACAGCATTGAGAGGAAATTGCAGGCCAATTCCTCTCAGTAATGTGGGCTTCACTCAGCTGTCATGAGTGACCCTAATAAGGCTGACACAGGGGGAGGGGCTGGGAAGTGGGTTTGCTCCAGATCAGTCTGTTTCTTCCCCAGAAACAAATCTAGTCCGTAAAGACAGAGATCATGGCTCGCACTAACCCTGACATGTAACTCCCCGTGTGTAAACAAATCATCATGCATGGAAAGTCATCTCAGTTTCTTGTGTAATTTGTTTTCTGCCACAGGGAAATTTGTTCGGGTTGTTTTGTCAAGGGCTTTCCGTGTTTAGACAGACTTGGCGTTGACGTCCTTGTCCCAACAGCTTGAAAATTATTCCAAGGATGAACAGATAAATTCAAATAGCTTTCAGCTTTCAGCATGGAAACCTCATCTTAATCTTTTTGCATACCTTAGAGCATATTTTTATGATAATGCCAGGAAATTTTATGAATTCATATCCCCTCGTCAAGAGATTTTTTTTTATAAGTAGTCCAGTCAAAACAGTGTCTTGTAAATTATGTCAAAAGAGTAAATTCTGCATGGAAACATCTGAAAATCAGTCTTCAGTAAACTAGAACTGTCATTAATAATTATTTAAAGCGGTTCCTGGCCTCCTCCGCGGAACTCATCCTGTCATTTTTAACCACCAGTCTCATCAGCATATCAATCAAGTCGGTATGAACACCAACTAATAAGTGGCTTAATGAAGAGAAACTGTCATCTGAATAAGGTATATTTTTGCAAAGAAAATAAATCTACTTTTGTATGCAGTAAGGTTGTAATTATTGGTAATACTTCACCTCACCTTGCCTAGAAAGATTAATCTGTACGAATTAATGATGAATAATCCAGTCTGTGTTTACCTCAGACTTTTTTTTAAGAGATAAACTATGCGACTCTGCATACAAGTCTGCATACGACGTGTCGTTGGACGCTACATATCCACACTGAATCTGTTAAATATGCATTCTGTTACCTCGTGTAAACAAACAACATACCTATCGGCTGTGTGCTAGGGATCAGATTAGAGACATAAGAGATTGACGAGTTTGCTAGGAGAGCAACTGTTCCTGCGTTTGTGATTCATAAACAGAAAACACTTGTTCACAGTTAGGAGATGGATTTTCTTATTAACCAACTAATCAAATAATCTTTACAAAGTTACAGCTCTACTTTTCACCATGAGAAATATGATCTGATAAACTTGTTCTGTCCTTTTTTTAGTTTCTGTCCAGCATTGACACCCTGAAAGCCTTTTACAGTATAAATTCTACTCGCCTTCTTTAAAACAAATTAATTAAACATGAACTGCAACATTTCGAGTTAGTAACCGTGTCTTGTTTTTTTAGCCTCATTCCCTTTTGAGTTGAGCTGCATCCAGATTTCTTTGAATGTCCTTGAGATGTCCCACATAACGTTCAGGGAACTACTTTATTAGCATTCACAGAAAGTATTGCAGCGGCAGAGAGATCTGAGGTGACCCACAAGCCAAGGACCAATCAGGATTACAGAGTTCCTTGGCTTCAATAGGGGAGGGAGGCCAGAAGGATGGCACTCTTTGGAAAAAACACAAAACAGCGAGTAGAGAGTCTATGAAAAGGCATGCCAAGATTCTGAGCTTGAAGCAAAGAAATTGATGTAGTGAAAATTGAGATATTGGCCTGTAATGTAATTTTTTTTTACAGGGTTTTCTGCAGCATATTTATTAGTGATAGTGGATGATGTGTGTCCATGAGCAGGAGCAGGAGTTATACACATTTTTCCTTAAGCTGCCTTCTCCATGCTGTAGAGCATTTGCAGTATCTATAGGATGCTTAATGATTGAGTTATGCTCACCTTCAGCCCCTGGTAGCACATCAAGTATTTTTGGCCAATCAATTAGTGATGTACTCAGAGTGTAAATGCTCAATATTCATGAATAAGATTCATGAATTTTTGAAGCAAAGTGTGTATTCAACTGTACTCGATGGGCAGCCTCTCACCAGCAGAAACCTGAGAGTTGTAGCTGAGGGAAATCCAGATCGGTGTGGCAACAGGACAGTGATCCGTATCACGGAGTCAAATACACCGTGGAATTTCTTCAGGACAAGATTGTGGAAGTCCTTGATAACTGAGCCAAAGGTCAAACTTGAGTCGTATTTCAAGGAAACCTTTGCAGGAGCTTGAAGATGGTTTTTGAGATACTCCTTGTTCAGCCTGACTGAGGCTGAGTAAATCCGTGCGAAGAATTACAGGAAATCCCAAAATCTTGATGTGCTAAGTTAACAGTTTTATTGTGAAGACGACCCAAAGCTACATCAGTATCGACTTGGGTTGAAATGCTAAATTAGATGTCTGTTTTTCCAGCATATTGCAGTTTCACTTTGGCGTTTGGCTTATTGTATAAAACTCTTTGAATAAAATGCAATGTACATTAAAAGTAATTCAGTATTCTTAAAGGTGCTATATGTAACTTGACTGGCCAAGAGCTGTCTCAAGCAGTGAAAGCGCCAACGTTAGGCTAACTATTGTTTTGCTTCTAAAGTGGTATATAGCGGTACAGACAGTGACTAGCTGCTTAGCATGCTATCTTTAGTAGATATTTTTGCAACACAATATGTAGGCATATATGACATGAGGTCAAAACTGTTATATCTTCAAACTGTTAGTAATTTTAGTAAAAGGGGCACTATGTAGGTAGTTGTGGAGATTAAATTCAAACTGTATTGTAATATAAAAACAATTGTAATATTAACAATATTAATGAGGTAATAAAACAAACTCAGAAATATTTATTTTCCATTTTCCATGACTGAATAAACAAGCTGTTCTTGGAGGAAAATAAGGTCCCCAGAACCCTGTTTGAAGCCAGGAAGGTGGCAGGGTCTGTCACATATAAACAAAGTAAAACAGTATGAAACTGTGTTGTCCGTTAAGGTCAATTTGTTTATTCAGTCCTGAAACCAAAGAGAGTTTGTTTAGACATAAAAAAAAAAATTAAAAAATCAGTAAATGAAGATCTTTCTCTTCTGTTCAAAATGTCTTTCCCACAAACTACACAGTGTTTGTGTTTGTTTGCTTTAATTTTAAACTACAAATTCTTACATACAGCTCCTTTTAATGTGTGCTTTATTTGGTAATCTACACATTGTGAAATGCATTAACTACATGTTACTAATGAGTATGAAAATTAGGATCCTTACAGGAAGTGTTACACATTTTGGGGAATATGTTAATTGTTTTCTTAAATGAAAAGATCAAAACCACTCTTGTGTCTCTGTTAATTATGAAGCTACTCCCAGCAACTGCTTATCTTAGCTTAGCATAAAGACTAGAAACAAAACTAAAACAAATGTGAGCATGGTTTAAAATTATCATATAACTCTTGGCAAATAAGTAAATTTCTTTAAGAAATTGTTGATTATTTCTGGCAACAGTAGCAGTAATACTCCATCCATGCCCATCTATTGTCACAGCTACTGAAGCGAGGAGACAGCCAAACATAAAGACCGAGCGCAAATTAAAAATGATTAAAGACTTCTAACAACTCATAGTATAATTTCTAGACCCCTCGCTGGAGAAAGCAGGGAAGACTATATCCTGCACATCATGAAAGGCTACTCATTCATTTGCCCTGCCTTGATTTACATCCTGCCACAACCAGCTGCCAGAGCCATTTTGTGTTGGAGTGTTTGGAGAGCTTAGGGGGGCGGACTGTTGAAGGCGTTTTAGAAAAGGTCTGTGTTCTTTTAATGTGACAGAAATCTGAACTCAAGAACCTCTCCACTACCCTGAGCACACACAAACGACATTTGCAGTCGGATCCAGCCTTGACCAAGCACTCGTGTTTTCAGGCCAAAGGGTGAAGGAAGAGACTTGTGGGCAAGTGTCAGCAGGCTCCTGTAAACATATATAAATGCCTTATACACCCGCCGCTTAAGCCAGAGGCAGCGAGAGAAAAATGAGTTCTGAACTGTGACTTGTGTGTGTGGGAGGGAGAAAGATTGTTGGGGATGGTTATACCATTGAAAAGAGGAAATGAGGGTGAGGGTGAAGGAGAGAGGGAAAATGGGGTGAGCAAGAGAGGTTTCCTAAGCTAATAAAATGCTCAGAGGGACGGAAGCTGCCAGCCAGCATTCCTGTGCCATTAGATAAGTTAGCTCACTGCAGCCTCCAGTTTCTCTGCAGTGCTGAAGTAGCAAGCTGAGGTCACCACCGGGGAGCGAGGGGGGATGGTGGGGGCAATAAATTCAGAATGTTTTTTGTGCACGGTGGTTGCTCTTAATCCTCTGAAGCTGTTTGGTTGATGATTTACTTTTGAATTTACAGGCAAAAGCTGCAAATTATAATTCATCTGCCTCATTTCAAATGACCTTCTATAGCAGCTACTCAGACCTGTTTTTTACATTAACTAAAATTGTTTACTGCAGTTAAATGGGCAAAATGGTGCAGGGTTTAGGGCAAGCTATTTTGTACAAATCTGCATTCTTAATTATAACATTTTTACCATTATTACACCAGACAAACGCTGAGACAAAAATGGACACATTCAGTTTACCGTCATGAAGGAGTAAAGAAACAAAAAAATATTCACATTTCAGAAGCTGGAATCAGATTTGTGACTTTTCTTCTTAAAAGATTACTCAAACTGATTAAAGGTGCAATACATAAGGATTTAAGTATTTTAGTTCGAAATGTAAAAAAAATTACTTAAATTATCAACTGAATGTGAAAAACAGTTATGACATTATGAAGTCCATGTACTGTATTGCAGAGATAACTGCTTAAGTTAGCGTGCTAACCAGCTAGCCCCAACACCAGCACTCCCTCAGTTCTCTGAACTACTAGTCCAGACTGCTAGCTGCACGGCTAACTGAGCTAACTAGCTAATGGCAGCTACAGTTAGCAGTTGGTTTAGCGATACGCTGCCCCCTATTTGTTTTGAATTTGACAAGTGGTCAATTGCTACATATCGCACCTTCAACTGTTCATCAAAATAGTTAGCAATTAATATAATAGTTGACAAGTAATAGGTTCATCTATTTTAAACGCGGGCATACCTGCCTAAAAAATAGGCAATTAACTTCTTTGACAATGCCAGTAGACAAGTTTGCCTTTCTTTTTTTTTCTTTTTTCTTCCTGGTGTGTCAGAATCAATGTCACAAACACGCAGGAAAACAGGGATCAGTAGAAAGCAATATGGAGGCCAGTGACAATATTCTGGTGTTTACTTTTGTAAATCTTTTACTTCAGTCTGTCTTTCACACTCAGCCCTGACTGAATGATGTTCATGCACTGCTTGAACAGTGACTAACGTAAAACTTTTTTACGCGCCAAAAATTTCAGCTTCAACACACGTCACAGTATTGTGGTGGAAAAGGGTCAAAAAATTAGCATGTCCACCCAGATGTCATGGAGGTGGAGCCGAAAAATACCATTGACTACAACAGAGTCATTTGACCCGGGAATGAATGCTGATTGTACTCTTTCCCACTGAAGACAAAACCCCAATGTTAGTGGGTGTAAGTGGGCTATTTGATGACATGCAAGCTGCTGTCAGATGAACAGTATTTGGTTTCTTAGGGTGAACATACACAGAGAGGGGTGTGATCTTCTGGAACTAATTTTAGATTTCAAATGTGAGGTCAGGTATCACAGCCAGCACAGGTCAGATTGTGTAGCTCACACCGAGTGCTACCAAATTCACACTTGCCAAATGGCAACACAGAAGCTTCTAAGTGTGACAGATTGCAGCAATACCAGTGAAGTCAAGGAGCTTCTCTTGCATACTCAGTTGCAGTCTGTCAAACTGAACCGTTCACGTTGAATTGGTTTAATCCACAAGCTTGTTACTTGTTTTTTTAAAGCTGTAGCCGTAGATCCATATCCTCCCTAAGGTAGTAAATTTCTGGGCTGCAAAGTGAGATAGAGGATGCCAAAAAAAGTGTTTGCCTACAAATAGTTCTCCTTCAGGGAAATTGCCTGTACTGTGAGATGGCTTATTTAAATGGAAGGGGTGTTCAGTGAGTATTCCCCAGTAACCTCAGTGTGATCATTCTCAGTGAGACCTTCTGCTAGTATCTTTTACAGGTTCTACAATACTGAGTGCAGCTGAGTCTGTTCCAAGTCATTTAGAAGATATCAGTCAGTGTTGACCCTTGGGCTTTACTGAGTGAAGAAGATTAAAAAAGGATCTTTGACATATATAATTGTCTTGCACGTGACACCCTTTAGCAAAGATCAATGCATTGATGGAGCAGCAAAGATGGACGTTTTGCTCACATTGTGCAGGCAGCTATATCTGAAAATCACAGTCAGATATTCTCTGTTGTGTTTGTCTTAGGACCATATATCATCTTAGATTTTGGATATCGTCAATACTGTCAATAGTTTTAAAGGCTGTATTAGTAAAAAAATGTAATTTTCTGAACTTACCAGACTGTTCCACTTTTCTAATACCTGTCTTTACTTAATTAGTCATTATATCCACGTTACTGATTATTATTTATCAAAAATCTCATCGTGTGAATATTTTGTGAAAGTACCAACAGTCACAGCTACAATATTTTTGCAATTAGGGCCTATTTGGTGAAAATATTGTTATGTTCAGTTTTGTTGCCCCATCCTAGCAATAAATAAGGTTTTTCTGTTTTTGAGCAGATTTCAAAGTATTGAGTTGCATATCGTGTGTCATGAAATGGCCTAAAAATATTGTGATATTATTTTAAGGTCATATCGCTCAGCCCTAGTTTGTATTTCATCTTATTTTATTACTTTTTGTAGAATTGGATGATGCTCGATATTTCGGCTGTGTATTTACTCCAATTTTGATACATCAGCAGATTTACGCAAATTTTTTGCAATGTAATTTTGCAATGAAAATATCTAATGGAGGAAGGATATTTTATAGTTAAATAGTAAAATGTGTTGTCATCAGTGCACTGAAACTTACAATTTAATAATTTTCTACCATATGATCTAAAAAAAAAAACGTACATATCGGGTAACAATAAAGATAAATAAAAATAAATTGGTGATCGGTCGATATCAGTTGGGCTCTAATTTGTTGTAATTTGCATTATTATCATAGTTAACACAAAATAAATGACCTTTTTGATTTCTTTTCTTCTAGGCATGCTGGTGGTCAATGTTACTTGGAGAAACAAGACATATGTGGGCACCCTGTTGGACTGTACACGGCATGACTGGGCTCCCCCCAGGTAAGGACCACTGCCCTGTTCTCATTTCACCTGGAGAAACCATCATAATGGTATTTAAAGCAACATTATGTAGAAATTGGCATTTTGTGTGATTTGGCCCGCCACACAGTGTTGAGTGGCTGTGGCAGAGACACCATTCAGCCTGTTACAAGACACTGTACCTTCAAAATGATTTTGAAGCTGTTATTTTCAGGAAGAAAAAAAAGTTGCATTATAAAGGCAACATTATGTATCATTTAAGCTACAATTGCTCTGTTAATGGAATGTGTCTTGTTTGGTGGTATTGAAAGTATCTGCACTTTACTGTCACACATGGTAGTTTAGTTCAAGGTAAAGAAGAAAAGGAAAAAAATCAAGATTGCCATGAATCATTGATGCAATATCTGTATCCAGGCTCCACTTGGTCTCTAAACCTTTTCATATTCTGTGTGATATGAATCTGCTGTGGTAGCATCAGCTCAAGGATATGTGGACCTATGCACCAATCTGAGTGTAGCTGGATCTTCCAAGTCCATGTTAGTGTCTGTCTCCAGTCAGGGGAAAAGGATTCATTGGCAAACGGCTGATGTCCCAGGAGGTAGTTGTGGAAATAGAAAGCTCCTCTAACAAGCCAGATTGCAGAATCCAATTATTGTACTAATAGCTTTTCCTCAACACTGTATAACATCACAAAGGCTGCAATTTCTTAGATCAGTGTTATGTGGGCGGTAGCTTCAGGTGTTTGTAGTTTCTATATACTTGCTTTTGTTATGCAAAATACACAGGTTTTGTAAAATACATCTCCAAGCACTTGCTTTGATTTAGAACACCTGCACCGTATCTAAATGTAAATATAAATCTATATTTGAAATGCATGGTTTAGTGCAATAGGAAAAAAATCAAGATTAAAGCAGAGCTAATGGAAAACAAGGAGAGGCTGTATCACACTAATGTATCACAGTCCTAGATAACAATAATGTTCAGTAAGTGAGGTTTGCACACTAAGTGAGGTTTGCTGGGCTGTATTTGCAACGAGATAGTCTTACAGTTTGCAGCACGACTACATTAGAGACACACCATGAATAATTCAAAAAGCTTTCAACGGACTGAATATAAACTTGCGCCTGTAATGAGTCTAAATTCCTCCACCGCTGTCAGACTACGGATGTATTCACATCCCCTGCTGGGGCTGAAATTGTTTGGAGAGACTTGCAGAGGAAGCTGTGAGTCATACCAGCCCAGTGTCTCTCTTTGTCACAGATTGCTAACCTTCACTGCTGCGCTGAAAGATAATTACATTACTGTTATGGAGAGATAAGGCCAAACTGCTATTTTAAGTATTTGAATGACTGTATGTTTTGATTACAAAGCAGCCAGAATGTTCACTGCTGTCTTTTCAAATGATCTTTACATGTCCTTCATTTGGAATGTCATGTGGCTTTGTTAGAAGTGCACAATGTTATGTTGTTGTTATGTTATGAGAGGACAGGGACAGAACAATAGTGTACATATTTGGATATCACTGTCTTTGTTTATAATGGTTTCAGGGCTCAAAAGAATTTAAATCCCCTAGAGTTGTCATCATTGGTGTTACTGTTATGACTTTTCTGAATTTTTTTCTGAATTTTCTTTGAGATTGGTGTAATTGTGGTATGTTATTTGGAATACCAATAAAGTGAGTAACTGTGTAGTGAATATGAGATTCCCACAGAAAGTATAAACACATAAACTTTAGAAAGTGTATGACCAAACACAGGAGTAGCCCAGAATTTTGTACGTTTATCTGGAATAGAGGTAAATGATGATGTCTTTAAAACCGTATAGGCATTTAGAGAACATTGCAATTGCCAAAGAACTGACCATTTTCTTACATATACTTTGACAATTAAATGTTTTGGTTCTCTGTGGTTACCTAGCGGATAATAAGGGTAACTGGGGTTTGAACAGTAGTATTGAAACAAATCTGAACCTTCCAGATAAAAGTAAATTTAACATAATATTATTATGTGTTTTGAAGGATTTACATGTGTAATAGTAATGGGGTTTAATACCTATAAATTAGTAGATATGTGTTATCATTTTTTGTGAAGGACAGTTGATCATTGTGGAAAAAGCCAATAATCATAGTTATTGGATATTGTAAAATACAATACAATACAAAACATTTTTAAAAAGTCCAAAAATTGAGAAAATATTCTAACATTTCAGAATCTAAACTAAAACACTGACTTGTATTGACATCAACCATTGATACCGGGACATCACTAATTCTTATACATGATTTTTGCCACTACTGCAGGTTTTGTGAATCCCCTACAAGTGATCTGGAGATGAGGAATGGCCGTGGTCGAGGTAAGCGAATGAGACCAAATAGCAACACCCCGATCAACGAGAACAGCAACTCATCGGACAGCAAGGGCACCGCCAACAACAAAACGCGCGCTGCCTCTAACAGCAAGGGCCGGAGGGGCAGCCAGACTCCATCAGAGCGCCGCACCCCACCCAACAGCAACACAGAAGACATCAAGGCCAGTCCCTCCTCAGCTGGAAAACGCAAGACCAAACCAGCCTCAGACATGGAACCCAATTCCAGCTCAGAGGACACCAAAGGCAACAAACGTATGCGGACAAACTCCAACAGTGGAGGGGTGGGAACGGGTCTCCCTATCCCTTCCATTAAGACAGAGCCACTTCCACCTCCCCTCGATCGCACCTGCCCCTCTCCAGTTCTCATTGACTGCCCACATCCTAACTGCAACAAGAAGTACAAGCACATCAATGGTCTCAAGTACCACCAAGCCCGCGCCCACAATGATGATGACATTAAGTTGGAATTAGATGGAGACAGTGAGTATGGAGAGGACTCAACTCTCCACCCCGAACCAGGGAACTGTAATGGAGCCTCTATCTCTCAGAAAGGATGCTTGTCTCCAGCACGTTCAGTTACTCCAAAAGGCAGGAACTTTGATGCTCAGAGTCCTTCCCCATCGCCTGGCAAGTTTGGCTCAAAGCAGAGTAAAAAGAAAGTTGCTGAGGCAGAACCAGAAACGGGAGGTACACCGATGGATGGGTGTGAAGATGGGCTTTGCCTCACTGATGAGGCCAGTAACGATGGTATTGATGATAAGAGAGGAGCAGACAAGTCCAAAAAGGGTAGCTCAAAGGCTGATAAAATGGCCCAGAAAAACATGAAGTCACCCCGGCCGATTGGTCCTGCCTCTACAGCATCCCAGCAGATGTACTCTTTTCCTCCTGGAAACCCGAATTCTTCCCCAGGGCTTACCCCAATGATACAAGGAATCCCCAAGAGTCCCCAAATGAAAGGTACACAACCTAAGCCACCTGCAATTGGAGATCCTGCCTCAAGTAGCTCCAAGGACAAGAAGAAGAAAGACAAGAAGAAAAAAGATGGCGGGAAGGATGCTGACAGCCCCAAGCCTCCGGGAAAGGGAGGTAAACTGGAGGAAGGGAAGCTTCCATACCCTGAACCCCCTGATCAAGGAAATAAGGGGGAAGGACTTCTCAATGGTTCCTCAGATCCTCATCAGAGTCGCTTGGCCAGTATCAAGGCTGAGGCTGACAAAATTTACAGCTTTTCTGACAATGCCCCTAGCCCATCTATTGGTGTAGCCAGTCGGATAGATGGCACTGGAATGCCACAGCCTCTCACGCCACTTCACGTGGCGAACCAGAATGGTGCTGACAACTCTTCAGTTAAAACCAATAGCCCAGCATATTCAGACATTTCAGATGCTGGTGAGGATGGTGAAGGGAAACTAGAAGGCAAAGTCAGGACAGAGGACCAAGCCATCAGGGAAAGTGTCAAAAAAGCACTCTTTCCAAACCAGACACCCAGTAAAGAGTCCCCATACTATCATGGCTATGAGAGTTATTACTCACCCAATTACGTCAACCCCAGTCCTAGTGGGCCCACTCCAGGCACGCCAGGGGCTGAAGGTCAGGTAAAGGTCAAAAAGGATGATGACCAGGACCAAGGTGAGGATAAAAACAAGGTTGAGATTCATGAAGACCGCAAACCTGACAGTGGTGCTCCTGGCCAGCAGCAACAACAGCAACCCTCTGTCATCCAACAGCGATCCAACATGTACATGCAACCTCTTTATTACAACCAGTATGCTTATGTCCCACCATACGCATACCATCCCGATCAAGCCTACCATAACCACTTGATGAACACCAACCAAGCCTACCGGCAACAGTATGAGGAGCGGCAGCGACAGATGGCTGAACAGCATCGTGCTGCTGAGAAGAAGTCAGACGTAGCCATAAAAGAAAGAGAGGCCTCCATGAAGGAGGAGTGGAAACAAAAGAGCCCAATGCCACCAAGCCTCTCCAAAGCCCCAAGTCAGTCAGACCTTGGAAAGACGCCGCAGCCCCCAGGCAAATCCAGGGACTCGCCCTCTGAGCCCTCCTCAAAATCCCTGGGAAGCATAAAGGTGGAGGATCCAAAGTCCCAGCAAGCTGAGGGGCTGAAGATGAAGCTGACTGAGGGGGGCCACCATGGAAAGGAAGAATCCAAGCAAGCACTGGAGTCCCGAGGTCAGGCAGGGATGGAGCAGGCCATGTGGTACAGACAGGTAACCATCAATATAGTCTAACAATGTCAGAATATATGCTTGTGAGTATGTTTTAGAATAATTTCAATACGTAGATGCTGATTTGTGCTGACTTGGACCTTCTTTCTCGCCTACAACAGTACCCTGAGAGCCAGAAGCCCCAAGCAGAAGATGAACACCAGCAACAACAACCTCGATGGAAAGATGAAAGGGACAGGGAGAGGGAACGTGATCGTAAATTAAAGGAAGAGAGGCCTAGGCCCAAGGACAGTCAAAGTGGGCCCAAGGAGGACGTCAAGGAGGGTAGTGATCCCAGAATCACTTCTGAGGACCACCGGGCCATGAGCAAAGACTCTCGATCTAATCCTCACATGCAGTTCTCATCACCACTAGCACAGCACCAAGGCTACATGCCCTACATGCATGGTTACCCCTATGGACAAGGCTATGACCCCAACCACCCTGGATACAGGGGCATGCCTTCAGTCATGATGCAGAATTACCCAGGTAAGCATGCATTGCTTTTTTGAAAACACAATGGCTCTAAGGATTTTGTTTGTGGCACTTAAGATTGTCATCAAGAATGAATCACAATATTTGTTAAGTGTATACATGTCATTCATCTGAAACGCATGTTGTTGCTTTAATATAACGTTTAGGTTGCAGATCTGATTTACCTGTTGGGTCACAGACTTAAGACACAGACAGACTCAAGCAAGGCAGCACAGAATCTGAAATAAGCACAGCTAAAAAAGTCAGATAGGTCTGACCATCGTGTTTTACTATATATCTTTAAACATTACAGTTACAGCTCAACATGACAACAGAAATGAGCAAGTTTGCAAAAATGTAGATATCTCCAAATAAACTGCCAGTTTTCTATCAAAAGTGACTGTTGTTCGCGTGATCACAGTGATTCAGTTGATAGAAGTCTCAGCAGGATCTCACCGTTGTTTTTTTATTCAGAATTGACATTTTCTGCATAAAAACTTGCATGTAACTTTACAGCAATTTTGTGTTATTTCGCTTGGAATTGCAGATATATATGAAAATGGTAAAGCAGCATGAAATGATGACATGGTTGAGCTTATTGGGGGCAAAACACGGCATGGGAGTAATCTGGAAGTAAGTTAGGAACATGTCAAACAAAATCAATCCATCATTGACTTGACCTATCCAACAGTCGTTCTAAATAGGGTTATTAAATGAGGAGAACAGCACGAAGGAGGAGAAATTGCAGACATCCTTCCCATCCAAGATTTTTGCTGAAGTATTGAAGGCGTTACTACTGGGAGTGGTTGTGTTTACCAACAAATTCATGGAGGATTGTAATATTCATGTAAAATAAATGTTATAGTTTTTATCCCACTGACATGGCTGATGATTCACCACCAGACAGGGCAACTATACGTACTGTTGAAAGCATACATACAACATTAATGTGGCCACAGTAGAGAAAAATGCTTGTCTTTAACAGCTTTCAATTTTAAATTTAATCAAAATGCCATATTTTGCAGTTGGGCCCAATATGGTCAGCTACATTGCAATATTTACAGTGTTTTCATTTTAAAAATCGAAAAAGAAAAATACTCCATAATCTAGTTCATGAGATAGGTGCGTAGGAGAGGGAAGAGCCTGATGAAGATCTAATACCATTCCAAATAAATGTATTTTGCAAGTTAGACAGTTGTGTGTGTTTGCAACTTCTGAAGATCAAAATGATCCCAAGTAGGAAAAAAATATATACTGGTACTAGATAATTAAAAGTGCTGAAGATATTGTAAGATATTTGAATGGTGGTTGACCCACCTTTCCAATCCAAAGTGTCAGTGTTCTATTGTTGAGTCTCATTCCAAGGCCGTCAACTATCTTTCTCCAGAATTGCTTTTTGCACCTCTAAAGTTGCCATATCTGGATATAGCCCTATTAAATAGACGATGTGACATTTTGTCCAGAAGTTGGTGACCTAAAATCAATTGTGTTGACTATTCAGCTTGATTGATGTGAGCGTTAATAAAAGTAATCAATCACCAGTTGTCACATTTGTATTCAAAGCCTAAATTTAAACAATCAATTTTCTTTATCACTTCTAGGTTCGTATCTGCCTGCAGGCTACCCGTTTTCTCCATACGGCGGTAAAGTAGCCGGAGGTGAGGAAGGCAGTGACAAATCTCGCGCTAGCCCGACTGTCACCAAAACTGCAACGGACTCCAAAGCCCTGGATATCCTGCATCAGCACGCCAGCCAATACAAGAGTAAATCCCCGACAGTCGGTGACAAACCACCCCACGACAGGGAGCGCGAGCAGGATAGAGGAGCTGGTGGAGACAGAGATCGGGAAAGGGAGCGCGAGAGGGAAAGAGAACGAGACGTGGACCGACCACGATCCTCGCCCTCCCAGCGCATCATGCCATCTCACCACCACCTGGGATACCCCCTGCTCTCAGGACAGTACGACCTGTCCTACGCCACAGGTCAGTTGGTCCTCCAGTCTCACTTAATGTTATTCATTCTTACATATTTAATAAGGTAATATACATGCAAAGTAGATTAATGCCAGTTACTTAAATTTAAAAACAGCCCACAACCCAGAATATTTTCTGTAAGTAGATGCAGAGTGTTAAATTATGGCAGATCAGCGATCTTAGTTCAGAACCTAAATAGGAAAAATCACTGATAGCCGGATATTTTCCAACTCGCCATAGGTCTCTCCTCATCTGCTATTGTTGCCAGCCAACAAGCAGCAACCCCCTCCCTCTACCCACCACCTCGGAGGTGAGAACGGTAAGACGCCCTTAGCTGGAGAGACACGCAAACAACTGACAGTGAAACAAAATACAAGCCTAATGAGACACCTTGATAGACTGAGCAGTGTTTACAAACCTGACGTATGCAGGTGGAAGACATTGTGTTTCATATCAACAATACACATGGCTCCAGTTAAAAATACACAGGTTATGAGTACAGGCACACACGTAGATTGTCTTGTAAAAATAAAACTGAATGTTTCTTTGTCCCTGGTTTATTTGATTTGAAGTGACAAGAACACCCTGCTGTACTCTTTCCTTACAACACTTATGTTGAAGACTCCGAGGCAGTAACCTGGAAAGAAAACAAATCTTAGCCAAACAAAGCCCTCACCGCTCTGCTGCAGTCTCGTACAATATGCAGTGCAGCTTTTAGCCCCTCAGCTCATCCATCCTAAGTAGGTCCTCTGAGGACAAGTGGATCACAGTGTTGATAATAGAGATGTGGAATGAGCCCGCCAAGACAGCAAGCCAGAGTGGCCTGCACTGACATCTAGTGGCAGCTCTTTAAATTACAGCTGAGTGATTTGTTATGAGCTGTAGCCATTTTATTAGGCACACAAAGCAAAAACTAATGTAGTCTAATAAAAAAAACAGCAATAAATCCCACCTTCATGAGGCTTTTAATCAGTTGTTGTATGAAACTGTCTTAGAGAGGTCTTGGATTTTGGAGGATGTAGTTTGTGGTGCTGTTGAATTGCACTACACTGATAGTTGTGTATATTATTTTGTTCATCCCATTTATATCAGTGAGGGCAGGTTAAATAATAGAAACACCCATGTGTTTAATGCATTCCAGTTCAACAGCACCACAAACTACATCCTTCAAAATGACCATTGAGTTTTCTGTAAAGCTGCTTCAACACAAGCTGAACGTTACAACCTTCATGAAGGGAGGATTTATTACAGGACTGTTGTATTAGACCAGAGGGGCCCTAACTTCTTCCTTTGGAGGGCCAAAACTAAAATTTGATGGCAAACCACAGGCCAAAAGTAAACACCTATTGTATCATGGTGTATTGTGTTGTATTGTTACATTTTTAATGAGCAATTTTACCTCACAAAAAATGAAGGGCATAAACCAATTTGTATTATATATATAATTTTTTTTCTGATTTAGATTTTTTAGTTTTTCTCACTAAAAACATCTGGTGGGCCAAATTGAAACTTATGGTCCCACTTTGGACAGCCCTGTATTAGACTGTATTAGTTTAGGTAGGTTTAAGTTGTAAGCTGCAGGTCCAACAGACCACATTTAATAACATACCTCCTGTGGTGGAAGGAGTATTCAAATTATTTAATTATGAATACCATAAAATACACTACATTACAAGTAAAAGTCCTCGACTTAAGTGTTTAAGTAAAAGTACAGAAGTATTGTTTTTTTCTTGTGCATTTTTAGCATTATAGGTGCAATAAAAATATAGTAGTTGTTGTTATTATTATTATTATTCCTGTTCAGTGAAAACCATGTATCTTCAAATTTGGTGAATTTGTTTTTGTTTTATTTGTTGTTGTTTTTTTGTTCAGATAAACTGAAGGATTAATTATTCCTTCATGTGTATATCGTTCTGTATGATGCATTGCTGTAGATTAAACTACCCAGCAGTATATAAAGTAATTAAATGAGCTCATCCTTAAAAACATCCACAGCAGTAAAATACAACACTAATATTAATCCAAACCCATCAGATGTAGTTGTAAAACACTGACAGGGAACATTTTACTGCACAATTAGTACTTTTACTTTTGTTACTTATAGTTTGGTGATAAAACTTTTACTTGTAGTTTGAGTATATTTACTTTAACTGAAGTAAAGGCTCTGAATACATCATCCACCACTGCATACAAATACCTCAGAATTGTACTCATATTCTACACAAAGAAGAGATACAAAAGTGTCTAAAGCATTTGTTAAACATGAACCTTGTTCTGATCTGGTAATAATAGAGTCTTTCTTTGTATCTCTCACAGGGAAACCTGACCGTCACACCTCAACCCTGCAAAGATTCATGTGACTGGCTCACATGAGAAGCGAATCTCCCGGGTGTTACCTTTTAGACATCAGTTGAATGGTGTTTCTATCTATATTTTTAGTTCTTCTGCCCCGAGGCGAGGCAGATTGTCTTCTTGTTTTTTTTCTTCCTCCTCCCCTCGTAATTGACCCCAAAATTTCCAGACCTTGGACTGTAACAGGACTGATAATAACCCAGGTTCAAAGCCATCACTCTGCCTCATCACGCAGAGGAAACACCAACCCGCTGATTATCTAGTCTTTGCACTGTCAACAAATACAATGCAAAAAGAGACTATTGGACTGCCAGAACAGCTTTTTTCTCGTTGTGTTTCTTTTTGACTGCATTGTTTTTTTGTCACACGCAGAAAGAAATTGGCAGGGGGATGTTGGGTGGCTGATGGGAAAGGGGGAGTCAAACTAAATTAAAGACTGAAAAAAAATCACATTGAGATGATTTACGTCTTTGGCTTATCGTATGCCGTGAAACAACAGTATATCCTTAACTTGAGAAAATGTTTGGCTATATTTCGTGGGGAGAGGGAATATGGCAACAGCTGCTTTCTTCAGAGACTTAAGAGCCTGAGACTGAAGTTTTTTTTGTTTGTTTTTTTCATTTTCCATCGTCATTGTTGATTCCCATCCCCCTCCTCTCTCAGTTCTTGTTTCAGGGATGATGTCGTCATGTTTTGCGAAGGGACCGCACACACCTCAATGGAGAATAAACACTATTCATGTTTTCTTTTCTCAGTAAATCTCAATATCATTGTGTTCATCCTTGAATGTGTCTGACGCTGGTATTAGTCCTGTTTTTCTCACAATGAAACACTCATTTTAAAACGGTGAAGCCACATTAGCAAGCGATGAGTTCACAGGGCATTGTCATCACCACTTGTGAGGGTTTTTGGTGTTTTACTGTAAGATTGTGCTTCATTCAGCTTGTCAAGTTTGATTCTGTAAACAATGTGAAATCTCACTCAACTCATGTATTTTTCTGCTGTAATATAGACTTTTTAGCCAACTTTTATGTGCATAAATGTTTATATTTATCCCAGCACGCAACTGTTCGAAAACTGTTAAATAGCTTTCAGCCTTCACAGCGTTGGAACATCGTGTGCTCAGATCGTTAATGCTGCAGAGTCCCTCAACATCTCACTGTGCTTCTTCTCTGCCCCAGCCTTGGTTGTCTTGCTGATTGTTTTTATTTTATTCACTTGACCATGACTTTGACAACACATCACAAACATGGTTCACATTTCCATTCATCCTGACATGCAGTGTGCAAGGGGAGACACTACAGGTGAATAGGGTCAGACATTATAACATACTGAAATTTCCCAAGTTAGAAGATTATTTTTTGTATTACAAGTTTTCTAAAATTTTATGTTTAAATATGCAAACATTGCATTATCTAATGAAATTTTGAAAAACAGAAATCTAACCTGAAATAAACAGTTAAATGTGTATTTTGGAGGTTTTTTTCTGCTTGTCTGAAAGAAGATATGTTATGGAAGCAAAATGGGCCAAAGTCCTAAGTCAGTTTTCACCTTTACTGTCTCCCCTTAAAGGATAAAAATGAAAATTCAGTCATTATCTACCTATCTAAAGTTGGGTGGAGTTTTCGTTGTCCCAAAAAAAAATTTCTTGAGCTTCACAGCAGCTCATCCAGTGTAAACCAGGTTTCCGAAAGCCCTGACATCCCAAATTTATTTGAAAGATTTTATTTACATCCTTTATAAAGCTGCAATTTACTCTGTAGCTGCTAAGCTAAAAGCATTAGAATGAACCCCATCTGAAGCGGGAGCAAGAGCTCAAACATGCATCATGAGTGTAAACAACATCTTTTTAAATCAATTTGGGATCTCAGGGCTTTCGGAGACTTGGATAACACCGGACAAGCTGTATGGAGCCATTTTATGTTTACTTTCAGCTGTTTATGTAACGTTTAAAAACAAGTCTCCATCTACTCCAGTTGTGTAGGAGAATGTTGCAATGCTGTTTTGCTGTGAAGCTCTAGAAATGTTTTTGCGGACTAAGAAACCTTATATACTTACTTTTCCATCAGCATGAGGGTGAGTAGATAATGACTGAATCTCCGTTTTTGGATGAACTGTAAGATTGGTTCCAGACCTCTGGATCACTGTCCACATCCCAGATCTTTGTCAGCGATTCAACAGTAACTCAAGCTGACTAATCAGTCAGACTAACCGAAAACAAAAAAGTGAATCAGTCTGATTTTTAGGTGAGAACATCTCTTGGTGCTGCGCTTGCTCCTGTGGCTTCACCATAAAACACTTTCACCTGCACAGTTGTTGGCATGGTCTTCTTACCAGCTGCAAGCTTTGGATCAAACTGGACCAGTAAGTCTGATACCTCAGACACCAGTTTGCTTTGTTCAGTTGCTGCCGGTGCTGTGAGCTCAACTACTGAAACGACCCGAAACATCTTTCAGCTGTTACAGTTATAGATGAGCCAATCAGATGCAGACAATGAGCTAACATGGAGTGAAACTGGACCCTGTTCATGCACACATGAGTAAAGTTGGCCTAAAAAGAAGCACTTTGCTCGAGGCTTTTCTCTAGATGTCAAACTGCAAATTCAAACAAGTCTGGTTAACTTAAAATCGACACAAAACGTTGTAGCAGAGGGACCCTCTTGGCTTTAAATTACAGTCCTCCCATACCTCAGGGGTTGTAAGTGAAATTCTATCCAGATGCTGTTTGCATTGATTTCAGATTTCTTCTGTTTCTGGGTGTGAAAAAGCACATTTTCTGCTCTGAGCTGCAGTGGTTCATTCAGAAAGGACAAACTGGCTCAGGAGAGGGAGTTATTAAAGGTTTTATGCCATACCGTCTTTATGTTCATAGAATATTGACCATGATGTCATTAACTTTCTTGATTTTGGTTCTACAATCACTTTTAATGTTCCCATTGTTGTAGTTCTTCTCCCATTGAACTCTGTATGTGTTCGAGTCCATAAGCCACCAGTTAATCTCACGTCTGACACCCTCTGAAGTCGGATGTTTTGTTGAGACTCACGATTACGAAACTGCAGCTCTTCATTTTGAGGTTCTCGGACATTCCCAGTAAATAAGTTGCCAGTTTCTCGTCCCGCTCACAGAATGGTTTATCTTTTGACTTTTTGCGCATTTTAAAGAAGAATGGCTGACATGAATAAGCTGAATGTGGTGGTGTTTGACTTGTACTTAATCTGTAAGGGTAATCTAGGCAGCTGTGATGTTGTCATTAAAGTCAGTGGGTTTTAGTACCAGCAGACTGCATACAGTACATATAGTTTTATCAGACAATGGTTGTGACAAGTGCATTTGTTCTTCTCTCTCTTGAGAGTAGTAATGTTATCTCAGTAGTAAGCAAAGCCCAGTGAAAATCATATATACTAAAGTGTATAAAAAGCCAGAAAAGTAATGTTTGCTATCAACATATTGGAAAGTGCTTGGCTCTTGTATTTTGCAGGACTGTATTTGTTTCATGGTGAAGAGTATATTTATTGGCCAGCAGTTGTCTCAATTGGTGCCTAGTTGAAAACACGGAGACACTTGCTCGTTTGTCTTTTCCTGACCCACCTACTGTCACACAAACCTCCCCTCCCCTCACCTCCCCTAAAAGAAGTACCAGTTCTGGTGCTTGCAAGGATGTTTACAATGTCTTCATTTTCTTTCTGTGTGAGAAAATTCAGAACTCTTCGCCCTCTCCTTTCTCCCGCCCTTCAGGAGTTTGTGTAAAGTGTACATTACCATGGTTCTTTTTTATACAATACTCTGTAACTTGCCTTTGTAAATTTGGGCTGGAAAAAATAAATCTTTTTATGAGACAATCTGTCCTGGGAACTGCTCAATGGCTTCTGCTCTGTACAGATAATAAACTCATAATGATCCTTTTTTCAGATACCACTGAAGCTCCCATATTATGCCTTTTATCAACTGCATTTTTTGTTTAGGGCGTCTACAAGAAAATGTTTGTTAGCTTAATAATATAATTTAAAACAAATTTTCTCATACCATCTTTAGCTGCAGCACCTCTATTCACCCTCTGCCAGAACGCTCTGTTTTAGCTCCTGTCTCTTTAAGGACTCCCTCCTGAAAAGCCCAGTCTGCTCTGATTGGTCAACTGTCACAGGCCTGAGCAGGCACCACCCACAGTGTTTCCACATCGGCTCTGTGTGAGGGCAGTGATGTTCTGATTGCTCATTTGAAGGCACAGTTTTTAAATGCAGGCTGTGGGTTTTAAAACTTTCACACTATATATATTTATAGCACCTAGGCCTGTTTTATAATAAAAAAACAACATGCAAATCACTTTACAAATGGGAACTTTAAATATTCCAGTATGCTGTGCAGTTGTCATCTGCAAAGAAATATATGTCAACCTAGACAGTCAAGAAAAGAAAGTCTAAAGGTCTTTTCACACCAGGGATTTGATGAATAAATGTAAGAATTATGCAAAATACTCACCAGAGCTCCGACCAGGTCGCTGACTGGCAGAGAGAGGTTGCATTTAGTTTCATCTCAGCTGCCTGCTCCAGGGCTTCAGTCTGGTCCGGAAACATTAAAACACCACACTCGCAAACAAATTACTTGATCGTAGCAGCGGTCAACTAGCAACTGCTATGTTTTGCAAAGTAAAATGACTGTATCAAAGTAGTCTGGTGGATTTGAGGACAGCACAGATGTATTTAACAGCTCCAGTTCCCCATCATAAATCCCACATATAGTCTGTCTGTGCAGGGAGCAATTAAGGTTACTCATCTCAAGTCACCGCTGTCACATTGTCTTTCTAATTCTGTCATATAAAACAGGATGATGACAAACAAACAATAGGTCTGCCATTCTCATGAGTTGTGACGTCGCATCTGTTTCCCACAAGATAACTGGTAATGAGACCTTATTCCAAAATACAATTATGTCGCTTTTTCACCGCATAATATTCACTTTCTGTGTGAAAACATAAAAAAATCTGTCATTGTGTAAAGACCTTAAGTCATCGTGGAACATTTCTAAGTTTGAACAGATGAGGCCCGAGTGGGTCGTGAACATTTAACTGATTTATTGTTTCTAGTCTGTGTCCAACATTGCTTTTTAATTAGTATTCCTTTCCTAGAGAAGTTGAATGGATGATGCTAGAAATACATATTAGAACACAGACTGTACATGCTCATCTGCTGAAGCTGTGCGGCCCTGTGGAGTTTTCCTTCAAAACAAAGGTTATAATTACATTCCTTGTATCTTTGAAGTCAAACAAACATGTTAAGTGCAATTCTTTCTGAATCATTTTAAATTCAGCACTGTTTACATCCGTGCTTACCTTCTTGCAGTCTTCTATCCCACCTTTGCTGCTGCATTGCAGCATATCATGCCCTCCTGCCACCAGTATAAATCCATTATCTTACACAAACGGCTCCACAGCACTACTCAAGATCAAAAACTCCATAGGGAACCTTTAATGCTGAGATTAATGTGTGTACCAGTCCTTATTCATAGATTTGGGATTTTTTAAAATCAGGGTGAAGGAGTACATCTAATTTTGAAGTAGTTTATGATTTATTTATTTTTTGTCTGCATGTCTGCAAAAACCCCACCAGACAAATTATTATTCAAACCAAAAATATTTCAGTCATGTCTGAGGGTTTTTTAAGTCAATATTCTTACATAAGTGCCAGACATTTGCAGGCAGCAGTTTCTTAAATGTCAGGCTTTGCTGCTTTTTTCAGCTCTATTTAATTTAACATTGAATATCTTTGAGTTTTGGACTGTTGATCAAACAAATCAAGCTATTTCAAGGTCACCTCAGGCTCAGAAAGTTGTGGTTTACCTTCTTTTACTAATTGATAAACTAAACAGTGACTGTAATAGATTGAAAAATAAAATGATCATTAAGTGCAACTACTGTAGAGATGCAATTTTTAGCAATTTCTTTAACTGATAGTCTGCAGCCTTAAAAATCAATTATCGATGAATCTTTAGTAATATATGAAATTTGTTGGACGTTTTTCCACTGACATGATCAAAAGTGAAAACTACAGACAAAGTTAACACCAAGTTACTACACAAACACAAATGAATGACTTCATTTTTAACTGCAGAGCTCCCGTCTGTCGCCATTCCATAAACATGAACATAATCCTATCCATATTGAAGCTATTAAATGGCTAAAAGGTAAAAGTGTATATAGACTGTCTTATTGTATTTTTTAAACTATAAATTTATTGATATTTGATAAGCAAGTATCTGTAATTTGTGCCCATCTGTGATGATCGGTTAATACATTTTTAAACAATTAAATTCTGACTATTCTGCTATTAACTGATTGATGATTAATCATTAATAGTGAACTATGTAGTTTTAGAAATAGTTATTTGATATATTTCCATATAAACAAGCCGTGCTCAAGGGCAAGAAGGTGCCCAGATCATTGTTTGATGCTAAAAAGGTGGCTGCTTAGAAGGGTCATGCTAATATAAATAAAATAAAACAGTATAAAATTGTGTTTGCTTATTCAGTTTTTTCAGTCATGAAAATCGGTGAGTGAATAATTTTCTCTTCTCTTAAAATGTCTTCCTCAAAACTACATAGTGCACCTTTAACATCCCCAGTTGCAGCCTGAGCAGCATGTCCGAGCAGCTGTCAACAGCTCACACATACACACTCAAACTTTATCTGCCTCTGCTGTAGCATTCACTTCTATCAGTCAGTCGGGATATTTTTAACTGCCCCTAATGCTCCTGAACTGAGACTACGCTCTGTGCATTAGCATAATGCAACATCAATGACAGCGACTGATTACGCCGGGGATGATTTTGTTGAGTGTAAATGTGAAATCTGATTATCCTCTGTGCTCTGCAGAGGGAGGAGGGCCAGAGAGAGAGAGAGAGAGAGGGAGAGGGAGAGCGAGGTTGGCTGGAGGAGAGATTCAGATGGGAAGGAGGGGTTAAGATAGCAATGTGCTGAGCCAATGGCTTTTCCACAGAGCAGCTGGCTGGCATCAGGACAGGACAGGCCGCTCAGAGGACGCATACCTTGAGGACAGCTCTCCTCCGCTCGCTGTAGGACACTAAGGGTGACTTCCAGGAGGTGTTCATGGGATGCACTATCTACGCAGCCAGCCCTAAGGCCCTGCCCGCCGACGAGGCCCCCGGCCAGGACAGATACTACCAGCTCCCCCACTACCGCCACCCTCATGGTAACTGCAGCCAGAGGATAGCAGCCAGCAGAGCCAGGTCAGTCAGCTGCAGCACACAGGAAGTGCACTGCAGGTAGTGAGTACGTGGCATGCTTGTCACAAAGTGGATCCAGGTAAAAGCAATTAATTATTGCAACTGAGCCAATCACAGGAGGACATCTAGAGAGATGAGAGATATGTCAGAGAGGTTTTAGCTGGGGACAACAGGATGTAACTTTATGATCAGGAAGATGTCCCTCCATGTTTTAAACATCAGTGTATGTATATAAATAATGACAAAGACTTAAATAAAAGAGATCTTTTACTTTGAAGGGATGAACATCGATTTTTTAATTTTTTTTACAGGAACAGTTAACTAGCAGTTTTTTTTGCTTTGGATATCAAATGTGTACAGTTCAGGTGATAAGTCAATGGAAAGAGAATTATTCACTGAGTATTTTGATAATCGATTAATTGTTTAAAGCAAAATGTCAAATATATCCTGGTTTCAGCTTCTTAAAAGTGAGGATTTGCTTGCACCGTAAAATGAAAGTATTCATTAATTTATTAAATGTGAAATAATTCAACATTTCTGCTTTATTTTGTCTCTGTATTAATTCTACTATTCATTTTCTTTTACTTTCATTTATTTTTATTTTTTTTAATTCATTTATTTATTTATATAGTTATTTCTTTATAATATTTCTGATTTTGGCAGGTTTGGTCCTCCACATTCTTTGTCATTTATGACAGTAAATGAAGAGTCTTTGTGTTTTGGACTGTTTGGTCAAAATAAGCAATTTCAAGACGTCACTTTGGGCTGGAAATTGTGATGAGCATTTTTTACAATTTTTTTTAAAGAATTAATCGAGTAATTGTAAAAAAAATGTATAAAATAAAATTAAAAAACAACTGAATTAAAGAAATATTAACAGAAATAATGATTTCTTACTCTAAAGTGATACACACTGATTTTTTAAACAGTAGCTGTTATTTAAATGTTTCCAGATATGAAATGCCTTCATGCACAGGAAGGAGACATATTAAGCACTAAAATGAACCATTAAGTGAAGGGATTACATCACAAATGCAGCATCTGTTTGTTACATCTTTATTGTCATCAGTTTATGACGTTTTATTGTGGTATTTCCAGATTTCTTCTCATATATAATACTAAACATTAATGCACTTTGTAACACCTGCAGTTTGGACACAGGTGATTCAGCTGTGGTTGGGATTTTAAAAACCACAAAGCGATTGGATTGTGATTAAGTCACACTTTAGTTTGTTATCATATTTTTGCAGCACCATGTACAAACTAAAACTCATCCTCCTTGAGGTGCTTCTGTCTTTTCTCCAGAGAACTTGTACTCTTGCATTTGAGAAATTACCAACAAGTTTTTTTTATTTTTACTTTACTAAAAAAATGTAATCAAATAATGATTTTTAGGCAAATCCTTTCAATACTATTCATAGGTATTAACTTATTCCTTTTTACTTTTTCTGTCAGCATCACTTATCATCATCATCGTGTTTTCCTGGAAGTTAAATCAACTAGAGGGGGTAGAGAGGATATAATGCCACTGACAGAGAACTAAATGAAACACATTATCTTCAGTAAAATTATGGATTTCTCTGAATTTGGAAATTGTTAAAAACCACTGAGTTAGACATTTTAAAGGGGAAACGTCACATATAATGCCTTTAAAGTAACAAAAGTAAAAGTATTCAACATGCAGAATGATCCATTTAAAGATTATAATATAAACCACATCTCTGGATTATAATAACTGAGGCATATGAAAGCATTAATGTTGCATCTGGGAATAGTTGGGTTAATTTGAACTAGCCTCCTTTATGTACTGCTGAACATCCTTATCCATAATAATACATCATAATTTATTAGTTTACTTCTATTTTGTTTAAATAATCTGAATCTGCAAAGTACCAATACTTCCAAACTGTAGCAAAGAAGAAGTATAAAGTAGAAATACTCAAGTAAAGAACCACCACTTCAAAATTGTGTTTGAATAAATGCACTTAAGTTACATTCCACTGCTGTCAATAGCAAGGACGTTACATTAAATCTGGACGCAGTGTTGGAGGCGGGGCTTTGTTCATTCCTACGAAAACTGCTCAGCATAGCGCATGAAGCCAAAATGTATTGACTTCCCAGCTATAAAATTACCTGGATCTTCTGCATCTTGGGGCCCATAGAGCCAAAGTCACGCCCCTGCAGGTTTGCCCCACGGGACCTTATTTCAGAAAAACTAGTATGCTAGTGAACAGAGAGAGACAAATAATTTTTCAAACCCGTTTGAATTTTGCCACGAATCACACGTTTGTCAATTCTGAAAGATAATTTTCCAAATCAAGAATGTCGGTTTGTCATAGAACGAATGAAATATAAGACTGTGAAAATACGTAATTATAAAGACCACACAGCCGATCGGTGCGTTAGTGATGTCGTCTCGTTGAACACTCACCAGAACACGTAATTTAAACATTGTAGAGCTGCTCCTTTATATTAGCAGCTCACAAAAACTAACAAACTACCCTTTCACAAAACTGCAGTAGGCTTCCTTTTCTGTGCCGAGTCAGTTGCCATGTTGGTGTTGGTGATGTAGGTTGAGCACGACGATGTAGTTCACTGAGCGGTTTAACACAAAACTAGATGGTATTTTACTTTATTTGCGACAAACTGTGACTTTCTTGACTTGAAAGATTCTCTCTTAAATTGACAAACATCATATGTTGTTCATTATTTGAAATAAGGCCCCATGGGGTCCACCAGAAAGAGCATGCGCACTAGAGACTTCCGGCGACCTAGCCGGCTAACTTCCGGTTTCGCGCCCAGCTAACTTGAACAGAGATAAAATGATTTAACCTTGCGTCTCTTCTAGACTTTCCATATTGTACTGGACCAAATGGTTTAAATAATTAAAGTCAAACGAATCGTCTCACGAGGGTTGAGACGCTCAAAAAATATATCCACCGTGTTACAGCCGCTTCTTTCACAATGTAAGCTTATGGGAAAAAGTATTTTTCGGCATCACGTTTGGCAACTGCGAAAAATGGCTTCCACTCCTGGCGCTGTTCCTCGGGGCTTGGTCAATAACATAATACCGACACATTGCCTTGATAATTTAAGTTATAGTATACAATAATATGTTTATCTTTAGACACTTGGAGATAAATAATTTTTCAAAACCCTCGACGTTAAAAGCAGCTCATATGACCTACTGGAAATGGGAAAAACAAAACCACTGTAAAACAAGTGCTTGTGGGTTTATTACTGATTCCACTGTTAAATCAATCAAACTACGGAAGCCCTTCCGTCTTGCAGGTGTAATAAAACAGAGGTCATCTCGCCTGTGAGAAGAAAATAGCCGCGGTTTAATCCCCTGGCAGACTGTAAACAGCCACACTGGGCTGTAGGTAAGCTCAACCCACCTCACACAGACAGACACACTTCTGAGGAGGTTACAGCTCCGTCAACACCACTCTCTCTGCTTCAGCCTCAACCTGTTCGAGTGGCAAACTGGAGTTTCTTTGTCAGCTTTTCTCGGAAAAAGAAACACAGAATGATTTCACCGAGAAATGCTGAACAGACCTGAGGAGTTTCGCGGAGCTACGACGCGACAAAACGGCGGAAAAAAAGTAGCGGCAGCCTGTGAGCTACAGGTAGGAGCTGCTAGCATCAAGCTAGCGACAGGAAGAGTCGCGTTTCCGGTAAAGATTTCCAAAATAAAAGCACAGGCAACGAATTCTGTCCGTTAATGCGCAAAATAACGGGATAGGCGTGTAATGTTGTGTTGTAGGGGTTTGTGATGTCTTTTAAAATATTCAAAGCAAATATTAGTATGATTGGGCTCATACTGAAATTCCTAAAGACAAAGAATGTTCTGAAATATGTGTGATAAAGAATTTAATTAGAATATAACTGTGCTAATTTTAGTTATTTGCCATTTTTATTTCGATATGTGGATTTTGATTCAACATCAATCAATTTGATATCGCTCATTTGGCTCTGTTACATTGTACATCCTATATATATTCAACGTTAATAATTTTCCGCTTTTATTTTGAGGAATCGCTTCTCTTCCGCATCTGAACCTGGCGTCTTTTGACAAATATGACCCCTTTTCTACTTTTGACAAATAGGACAAATGACTTTATCCTTTGGATCTTAATGAGACAACACAGACATTTTACAAAACCAATTATTTTGCTTTTCCCCTGAATTCGATGATATCCCCTTTGGATTTCACACCAAACGTTAATTATTGTGCTCCAAATACTCTCCAGTAAGAACAAAATATGCAGCCTTGTGCTGTCTTAGACGCTCTTCTGTCATCAAAGGCTGTTTTGAGGTGCTTTCTTGCACAATGGGGAGGTTATTTCAGGAGGTCTCAAGCAGTGTAGAGTGCAGAGTCCAAAGGCTGCATGTGCTTCTGTCAGAGTTTCATAGACTGTCTTTAAAATGCCATAGGAGCAAATAAAGATAATGTTCACCAATAAGGACAAAAATCCAGGGACACTTGCACCATTGGAAAAAATTAAATCCTGATGATGCCAAGTGATGGACCCATGCTCATGGCATATAAGGTGCAAAAGTGTTTAAGGTGTCATCATCCTTGAACTTTTTGCATTTGTTTTGGATTCTTTTCTTATAAGCTTTTGTTGTTGTGAGTTTTAGTCGACACACACAAGAGCAACCTCCCATGTGGACTGCTTCTAAGATCGCATAAAACTTTAATTTTCTCTGATAACAAGACAAACAACTTCAGCTTTCAGACAAATATTTTCTTCTACAGACCCAGTGTAAACAAAGCTGAGTTCCTGCTGTCTTGCTTGGAAGTCTCGCTAAGGTGTACACAATCCTGTACACAAAAAAGTTCTACATAAATTAGTATTTCTGCCACAGTTGTTCTGACTTAGTTGTTTCAATGTGAGTGACAAAAGAGCACCTGTGACCAAAGATTCAGCTATTTTAAGTTATAACTTCAGGAGCTTGTTCTGTATGTGTACAGAAAGTAGGAGGTGGTATCACATTAACAGATATAGAACAGCTTAGCCTCAAAAATTGATTTGGAGTTGAGATTGTAAAAGAGAAATTGTTATGAAATTATTCTAATTATATTAATCAAACAACAACTTATTCACCTAGGGCTACAGGGAGATGAGGGACTGGAGGCAGAGTCAGTGCAATGACTCCTCAGTAGAAATCCCAGTGACTCTCAGCTTTAATGAGATTACATTTAATTGGATTGGAGGATGTCTTGTGACAGCACAACATGTTTGTCTCCTGAGATGAAGAAGGACATGGGGAGGAGGAGGGGCATGTAAAAAGTTTGAGCAGAGCAGGACGGAGGTTTCATCTGTAGTTTAACATATACAGACCTCTCTGTTTTGATGTAAAGTCATTGTTCACTTGTTAGTTTTGGAAAACAATCACAGTGCTACCATGCTGGGTCATGCATGTATGCATTGTGTTGGGAAAAAATGCAGTTTTCCTATAAAGGCTTATATAAACCCTGATTCTGCAGTGTGTTCAGATGAGCTGCTGCTGAAAAACAGATTAGTCAACATTTCTGTTTTTGGAGAGAGAAGCTGCAGCACATTGTTGCAGCTCGCATCCAGTTCAAGACTCTTGTGTTCGTCTTCATGGTGGTGAAGGGAAATGCTCCTTTATACATGTCCCTCAAAGCTCGTGTATATTATGTGTTAATGATGTTAATGATTAATGAAATGTCGCCGTTAAGAATTAAACTGATCAGAAATGTATTAACTGATAATCAGAAAAGGGCACGGATACATCAAAAAGTATCTTGTTACAAATGACAAATACCTGCTTATCGAAATTATCAAATTAAATACAAAATACTGGCATGATAAAATGTATTTAATTAAGATACAAGACATTTCTCTAGAAACTCATATTATTACATTTTAGCCGTTAAGTAGCCTCAATATGGGTTGGATCAATATTTTGTTTGATTTAGTTGATTATTATACATTATGTTATTATATAAGTAACTCGGTGTTAACTTTACCTGTTGTATTAACTCCTAATGTAGTTCACTCTGATTTTGCGTCGAACAAAGATCAAGTCAGTGGTTAAAAAGTTTTCTAAAGGAAAAACATCCACCATATTTCATACATTAGAAATGATTAAAGGGGCAATTTGTAAGATATGTATCCTCTCATTCCCTGGAGATACGGTCCTGGTTGTTGCCGCTGTAAATCACCTCTGTACTGTATCCACTGTCCTCAAACTGGCATCTGTCAGTCTCAGACACTGTGTTCAGTCCCAGTCTGGTGTCCAGCTGTGTGCCCTGGGAGGTGGCTGAGGCAGCTTAACTGAGCCCCTTTGACCGTGGTGACTCCCCCTTCATCCGGGGTCACAGTGCAGGCAAACTCTCATCAGCTAGTAGGGCCACTGAGCTCCACGGCTAATTGAGCTACTTGCGAACAGGAAAGATGGAAACAGCAAAGATCCATCTAACTGCCGCAGTTAGCAGGTGTTCAGACCCATATAGTCTTGGACCTACCTTTGAATTCTGGACAATGAACAGATACTAAGGATTACCAGGGGCTCCTTCAGCTCATTGACCCTCTGTGGGACCCTCTGGTCACTGATTTGAGTCGAGACTCATTTCATGCCACAGGATGAAACCCACTTCTCAGATTAAAACCTAAACATCGCATTCTAGTACTTACTGATGTCTCATTCCCTTAAACAAACAACAAAAAAGTAAACCTTGCTGTTGACAATAACATCTGTGCAATCTAATGTTGATTAAATCCTGTCGTAGGGCAAATGCTGTGTGAAACTTTTTTTTCATCCTGGTTTTCTTAATGATTATATGTGGTTAAATACGGACCCAGTGGGTTGGATATTGTAGAAACTTAGACGTTTAAAATGTGACGTAAAAAAGAATAACCTTGGCACCGAATGCGATCCAGGATCATTCAATACAGATGCTCTTGTCTGATGATAGGGTTGGGTGTGACCGTCTCAGTACTTAGAGAATCGTGTTTACAATTGTAACTTTCAGATCAGGTTTCCATGTAGGAAGCCATGTTTTGTGCTGAACAATTTGCTTACCAAATGTCTCGGTATCAAATAACATCGACCTGAAAAGGAGGTTTTCTTGTCCATTAATGCTTAAGGGAGGCTGCTTTTTGGATGTGTTTTTTGCAGAAGCGTCTCACTGCTTATAAACATGTCAGACCGACAGGAAGAATAAAAGGTAAATGAAAGTTTCAGACAGAGAGGAAGTGAGAGGTTGTGGTGTAGCTGAGGCAACATTTATTGGTTATTTTTGATCATTTGTTTAACTCCAATTCATGCAAACGTGCACAGACTGAATAAGCCCAAAGACTGAAACATCTTCATGGCAAAAAAAAAAAAGTTTACCCCAGGGCTGTTTGTGTCAGTGACTCTGTGATTAGGGTCAGTGTGTAAGTGTTTCATAAGGATTTCAGACAGCAGGCAAACACTTTGTAAACAGGGTAACCAGAGAGACATCCAAAGTCTGTTCCCCGTGCTGTCAGACAAGGACACAGTGTTGTGTCAAAAAATTCCCAGCTGTCAGGTAAAGGGTCATGAAGATTTTTTTTCTCCTCTCTACCTAAACTAAAAATAAGGCGACAATCTGTCCACTATCTCATGCAAGTTTCACATACAGTATCTCTGCAAGCTGGTCACATGAAAGTGAACCAGTAGAAGATTAAATCAATCTCAAAACTTATAATTTATTTATAGTTAAAATATGTTTTTATGGTCTAAAACATGCAATGCTACTTGATACGGTCCTTGGGAAGCTTAACCTGTTCCATGTAATAAAGGTGTCGAGGCACTTAAGTACAGTAAATCCAACCCCTTGATTATTGACCACATTTTTTGCATGTTAAGGATTTTTTAATTTGTAAGTTGCCCAAACGACAGAATTTGTTAGTTAAAATATGTAACAATGCATCTTAATAATAATAATATTGTGCAAATTGGCTTCTTCTTGCTGGGAAATATAATCTAACCCGACCATTTCCATCCTTTCAACATTGTTTTCACAAGGCTCCAACTTGCCCTTAGGCCCACACATCTGGGATCAGATACCCCTCCTGAGTCCCTTAACCTCAGGCTTAAGGTGGAAAGACCCCACAAACCCTTCTCTTATCTCTTACAATAGGCCCTTCACCTCCCATTCAACCCTCTGTGATCACAGATAAACAGTCAGATGTAAAACCTCCAGGATCAGGAAGGCCCCTTTGTTTGAACAGGTCAGCGGCTGACGAGAAGCTTCTGGCCAATTAGAGATAATACATTGGAAACTGCATGCAGGGAGCCTATTTCCATCAGCACCTGTAATTATACCGGGGCAGGTGGTAGCGACTTCCTCTCTCCCAGAGGAAAATATACCACAGGGCAGGTGGGTGTTTGTGTGTAAGGAAGATAGGGAGAGATTTAATGTGCAGATAAGAGGAAGAAACATAATAGATAGACAGAAGCTTGCCAGTGCCTGTGTTGTTTTATGACAACGCTATAAAGCATTTGGAGTATATAATATATATATATATATATGTATATATATATATATATATATATATATATATATATATATATATATATATATATATATATATATATACCAGCTTATTTCTTCCTAAATCATTTCAATCGAGGCTCCCCAACCAGTTGTAGCCTAAGTGTAGAGGTAGCTCCGCATTTGCCAGGGAGTAGTCTACAGTTGTTCACCAACTGTGTATGGTTGAAAAGTATTGGATAGCCTAAATAGAAAGTTAAAAGTAATGGATAAACAGTTGACATCCTAAAAGTAAATGACTTAGTTAAAGTAGGCTAATGGATTAACATTGACTGTTAGCCTAAAGTAATGGATAGACAGTTGACATGGTTAAAGTAATTATAGCCAGTAGAAAGTAGGCTAGGCTAGGCTAATGGATTAACATTGACATATTTAGGTAAAGTGAAATTATTAGCAAAAAGTAACACAATGGATGAACTGTTGACAAACCTCAAAGTAATGGACAAACAGTTGACATTGCTAAAAGTTATTGGCTTATTGTCAGTTAAAAGTAGGCTAATGGATTAGGCTAACATTGACATTGACAAATGCAACATAGGCTAGTTGGCTAAAAGTAGCCTAATTAGTTGAACTACACAATTAGCTAAAATGAACAGATAACAGTTTAGATAGCTAGCAGTAATTGGTAGGCCTAAACCACTGACATAGCTAAATGTAGGCTAATGAACTGATTTTAAAAATGCTAGTTAAAAGTAATGGATAAACAGTTGAGTAGATAAATGCAATGGATAAATAAAAATGGCGAGCTAACATTAGAGATGTAGGTAAATGTAACATAGGCTAGTTGGCTAAATGTAAAGAGTTAAAATAGGCTACATAGCTTAACTTAGTAAGCCAAAAGCACCAGAGTTGTAATGGCTCTACAAGTAATGAAAAAAGTGTAAGCTGAAAGTAATGAATAAACAGTTGAAATAGATAAATGTAATGATTAATAATTGGAAAAAGTGAGCTACCATTAAAATATACGCTAAAAATAAACATTTGAAATATGTTACATAGCCAAAAGCAAGATACCAGCAGTTGAAATAGCACAGTCATGGATAAACCTTTGAAACAGTAAGCTAAGAAGAAGATATACTTTATTAATCCCTTTTTAGGGAAAATTCAGTCTTATATAAGGTAATGCATATGAGTAGGTCAAGAGGATGACAGTTAACAATTGAATTAAATTCATCCAGTTAAAAGCCATTTAATAGACCACATCTCAAACACAATAGGAAGGCTGGGGTACTTGAGCTTATCTGAAAGGACTGTGGGGGTAAATGGCAGACAAGAAAGATTATGTAGTCGAGTCAAGTGCAGATCTCCCTTCTGTTTTTCCATTGCTTTTGTGGTCTGATTGTAGATGGAGGTTGCAAGGCTTGTTTTCCCTCCCACAGGAAGCCACTTGCTGCCATCCTTTTCAAACCGTATGCAAAACAACTTCAACAAGACCTGAAAATGACCTGAACCACACAACCAATGACAATGCACATTGAAATATGATTTGGTTACCTCAGAGTTTCAGTTGAATTGTTCTTTAACTGAGCCTGAGATGAATGCTCTCACAGTGATGTGTGTATCATGCCTCGCTTTACTTGTTGTCAATGATCACCTACAGTAAAAAATGTGAAAACAACACGAAATATTAGAGAGTTCATGGTTGTATCCTTTGTTTCTTTTTCTTTTGGCATCCAGAGATATTCTGTGCTGAAAGTTTCAAAGTGTAAAGTTTATTTTAAAAAAATGTTTGCGTCAGCTCACAACAGCTCATCAGGTCAGCCATCTGCACAACCTCTGAGGTGATCTGTTTCTTTGTAGACATCTGGGTGAGAGCAGACACTAACCCCATTTACACAAACACAGATTGAATATGCTGAGTGGTGGTTTTTACTATAGTTTAAACCAGCAGAATCAGACTTTGAATGTTACATCATCATTGTGTTGATTTTGAAGACAGAGTCCACTTGTTTGCCTCATAAAGTTTTTGAGAAGAGCTCACTTTGAAGCCAAACCTGGACACAAAAACAAACATCACTTTTTACAAGAGTACATGAGTGTCCAGCGGAGCGCTGCCTGCTGTTAACATAGAGCTGTGTGTTTGTGTGTTCAGAGCCAGGAGCATGACTGAGCAGCAGGAGCAGAACGAAGAAACAGGCCTGATCTCAACACATGACCTGGAACCCTCCAAGGACGACGACACACACGGCCACTTTAGGCAAATCTCACACACACACAAAACACACACACACACTGTTCTTCAACACTTGTTGTATTTCCATGCTCTTTTTTTCTCCCCCACACACCATCTGTATCCTGTGCATAGTCATGGGTTACAGCCCGAGGAGATTTATTTTCACAGCATTTATTTTGTGCTTTTATTTCAGCTGTATTTGATGTCAAACAATGGTCAAGAGCACACACACACGCACATAAAGAGACCACAAACAAAATATACTGTACAGAGTTTTTGCTTTTCCCCTAGAGAAGATATATGAGTGGAAAATTTCAATTGCTGTAGTCATAATTCTAGTGTTTTAATCCATTTTAAGTGTTTTTACATGCAAAATGTCTGCGTGTGTATGTGTGTGATTGTGCATGATTGTGTCTGGATGTTATATAAGAAGGATTCAAGGCAGGAGCAGTGTAATCCAGGGGAATCTGTGCTGGGATGGGATTTAACACTCAAGTATGGTCTGTGTTGGCTGACTCACTGAATGGGACGGACTTTATGCACATGTCAGTCTTGAACGTACTCAGTAAGCAGTGTGTGTATATTTTATCCTAACTCTCCTCAACACTCCTTTGTTGCTGCGTGCAATTCACCTCATTTTCAACAGAAATACAGAGCAGGCGCAGTAAGTTTCCGTTTTTTTGTACAAGACCGCCAAAGCTGTTGGAAATCACATACTAATGTACCGACTACTACACACTCAATCAGTATATGCTGCATTCTGCCTACTTAACGATTAAGTATGTTATAGTCAGCAGATCGTTCACACTGAGGTATAATGAAGCATACGTCCTCTCTGCATCACAGGACTGTTGTCACAAATGTAAATCAACATTATCTCTGCCACTCAGTTTAATATTTCATAGCATTATTTTAAGGCAAACTAGAGGAAAGACTATTATTTGTGTTTTTTACTTAATATCTGTAAAGATCAAAGATGGACAGAGCAACTTTAGCAGGCTGCTGAGCGGAGGAGGTGACCGTGAGTGAAAAGAGCCAGGCAGAGGAGGAGGAAGATTTGTCTGGCTGTTTACGTTATCTTATAAAGTTTACCCAAAGCAGTACTTAACCTTAATAATGGAAAATAAACCGAATAAATGTGATACAGTTAACAGTAATGTTGCTGAAGTCGTCTGCTATGTTCGCTGTGCTCTGTGTGACCGGGCATAATGGTGCGTTTTATTGGACTTGGAAAAAAACAACCTTCGACACAGAAAAGTGAAATTCTCAAAGAAGACTTTTTTATGTGCCCTCAACTGTTAAATCAGCGGCTGTAGTTGCTGCAAAGTTCGCAGACCTGCCATTCAAACAGCAAGCATCCATGTTTTTTTGAAAGTCGGGAATACAAACAAGGAAATTTCGGACTTCCAACATGCAATAGAACGCACCATAAGAGCCTGACCAGCGAGCCAGTTAGCTGACTGGCTAGCTAGCTCCCGCAGTAACTTGTGGAGCTACTCAACTCCAAGAACACTGTAGCATATTTTCTGTTTGCAATAAATTTTCGTAAAACTGCTCAGATTTGAAATCTACACAGTTGATTTCTTGTGTAAAATAAAGTTAGAGATGAGTCAGCTTACAAAAATAGTAAATAAAACTTGAACTGTCAGCAATCTCGGGGATAATAAAGTATTTCTGATTCTGATTCTGAATCTGACAGTCTGAGGACACGCAATGCATGTTTTGGGCGCCTGGGTATGTGCAGTAAGCTGACGGCGTATACCCAGAAACTCTTCTTGCATATGTACTGTGCAGTTTAAACACATTACATACTGGATTTGACATCATCGTTTGTACGAATAGTACATTAGTATGCGATTATGAGCACACATTAAATGAGCTATAGCTCCATTAATGAGTGAAGCGAATGAGCGGAAGTGCAGCACAAAAAGAGGACGTTGGCCAACTTTTTACTTCCGTGTTCAAAAATAAGGTGTTTAGGTCATAAACCTTTGCTTACTTAAGTATTTAAAGTTGCTTTAGTTGATTTATGGCTATTAGGGGGCATAAAAAACATCCAAACAACCTGACAAATACTCAACTTCCACATATCACTGGCTTATAAAGTTATGGCTGATGAGTCTCATTGATAAATTATCACACACACATCAGTTACTGCTGAACTGTCAGTTCCCCATTATCAGGAGCAATACAAAAGACCATACAGCTCTTTAATAATGCTTAAATAGCATAATGATTTATTTCCGTTGTAGTTTGAAAAGAGGCTGTGATGAAGCTGCAGGTGGTCACTCGGCTCGTGTGTCAGTTGGCTGTACAAACAAAATATCAACTGACATCTGGGTGATAAAACAATGACATGATTTTCATATTTGTCTGAACTGCTCTTTAAGAATAAGTCTCGTTTCAAACTCTGGTCTCTGAATGTGATACTAAACTCGGGACACTTTGAAAACTCCTCTTCTCTCTGTTGTATCTTTTCTCGTGGATACTTTGAAGTCTCACCACGAGTCTATCCACGTCTGTCAGCGCTCTCAGTCCCAATTTCTTCTCCTCCAGCTAAATTATTGACTGGGAGTCCACTTCTACACCGGCCACCGATGGGAGGTGTTCGCTTTCTAATTTAGGATTCAATTTAGGATTCTTTGAGCTTGTAATTAGTTTCACTATTCAGCCTCACCGCCAAGGGCACTGAGATACACTGACAAAGGCGCATGCGTATATATATATATATATATACACACACACACACACACACACACACACACACACACACACACACACACACTTGCAGCAGGCAACATTTTGCGTTGCTCACAGGAGTAAAAGCTGATAGTTGAGTTTCATTTTCAAACCACAACTTCTAGATCAAAGACAGTTGCTCTTGCTCTTTGAGGATTTTTGGCTTATTTCACCTTGTTACACCTTATGTGCAGGTTCACCATGTTATCCACAGTCCACTCAGCCTCCTGGTGCCCAGAGAATCAACTTATTCTGCTGTTACTACTGTATGAAATCCCTCAAAACCTGCTTCAGTGATTTTCATGTTTTGCTGGAAAATTCGATGGTTCCTCCTGGGCCTATGATTTCATTTCAAACCCTCTAAATGATGCCTAAAAAAACTTCAAGTGACATTTTATTGAAGCTAGATTCCACCGTTGTGTCTTTGACAACTGTCCATCATTTCCCCCGCATGTCATCCCAGAATAACCCTGTTTAAACCCTTTGTAAAAAATTGCTTTACCTTGACACACTCGCGCTCGCAGCTCTCCTAACACCGTGATGGGAATTGCCTGGAGCGGTTTTTATCTAGATGTAGCAGCAGTATTGATTAAGACCTGGATCTTGTGTAAAAGAGGGGAAGACAGATGGAGAGCGAGGACTGGAGAGCCGGTTAGTCCCCACAGAGCTTCCTGTGTTTTTAATAATCACTCTCTTCTCTCCACCTGGGAGCGCAGAGCCACAGTGGATCCTATTTATAGGCAGCAACCAGCAGGCAGAGCAGCACACATGCACTATTGTTCATAACATGGTCACAAGATAATGGCTTGTCTTTTCAGGGAGGGTGAGTTTAATGAGAGAAACGAAGAATTTGCACATCTAGGACAGGCTACATGAAATAATTAAATGTTGGAAAGGTTGGCCTTTGACTCCTCCGATGACCTGATTTATGCCTTGTCTTAGTTTGGATCGATCATTAGATATCCTGTTTTCTAAATTAATTTTAACTGCATTGAAAGACCTTTTAAAGGTTTACATCTCGTATGTATGTTGGGCACTATTTCTAACAATGTGACGTACAGGATGTTTTGCATTTTGTGTGATGTTCTAGTGGCAAAACAAAAGAAGTAGCATTAAGAATATTTCACTTTCAACTGTTACAGCAGAGAAGAGACTATTGAGCCATTTTCTGCAGGTTTTGGATCGGTATATGGTGGATTTTGTTACTGCTGGTGTGAATATAACGTGATGTAAAGTGAGGGATGTATCACTTTAAGCGTCTGTAAGGTGTCCAGCAGATCCAGCAGGAGAGCTGACATCGCTGTCACAGCTGCACTGCTCGGCGGTAAACAACAGCCCCAGCCTGCTCTTATACAAACACACACACACACACACACACACATACACAGGAGGGAGCCACAGCATCTGTCAACCCCTGACACTTTAACCCTGCTTGGGTCCTTTTCCAGTCTGGATCCCTCACTCACTCTCTGGTTCTCTAAATGAAGGAGAGGATTATAATAACACTAATGCTTGAAGACTTGTGGTGGAGCTACGTACATTTAAACCACTTTGGCACTTGAGTACAATTTTGAGGTACTTGTGTGTTTCTATTTTAATGCTACTTTAACCTCGACTATATTACTATTAATAAAGACTCTCAGTAAAAAACATATCAAAAGATGATAAAAGTGAAACTATCCATTAATTCACAGAAAAAGATTTCCAATAGAAAGTCCAATAAACGTGAATACATATCAGGTATCAGTTCATTGTTTTTTCTTTTGTACTCTCCCGTTAATCATCTCATGACCCCTCAAATGTATCTAGTTCAAGAGCAACCAAACTTTTTTCCTTAGAGGGCAAAACCTGATTTTTACTGGTGGGCCTCAAGATGTAAAATGGTCCTGAAAAATAATAAGTAATTAAGAATCTTATATATTTAAAAAAGCATTTTTTACATCACAAAAATTTAACAGTATAAAAAGTTTCTTACATCATTATTATTTTATTAATTAATTTTTTTATTTGCTAGAAACATCTGGCGGGCCAAATAAAATCTGATGGCAGACCAGCTTTGGCCCGCGAGCCTCACTGTGGGCAGTCCTGAATTAGCTGATAATGTTAGTTGCTATATCAGCTCTATGTTAACAATGAAATCTTGATCGTCGAAAAAGTAGTTTGACAAACAATGCCAAGTTAAGCCTGGTTCATGGTAGGGCTCTCGACACAATTTTGATAAGTGTTTTGCTCAGCACTTCACACGTTGTGAGTAGGTAGTCACTTTAGCAGCTGGAGGATAGCATCTGGTTACCATGGAGACAACTGTAACCTTTCGCCGAAGCATTCATTGAAAATGTTGATTAGACGAACTACCTTTTGAAGGAGCTTTCCTGAAAAATCACATTTTTTATCAGTGGAGTTTGCCCAGTTGTCATGGAGATTGATTTGTTCTCATGCGAGCTCAGTAGTTTTTTATTCTCATTAATGATATGCTTAAGACCAGAAGTGCTAATAGTTACACAACACTGAGCTTGCATGCCAACAGATCCATCGCTGTGACAACTTGGTAAACTCCAACAACTGATGAAGACTGTAAATATAGTGTAGCTGAGTGTTAGCTTTATATTGTGGCAAGAGAAGACCGCTAATTATCCTGTCTCTCCCCTCCACATAGAGCTCCTAGTTTTGGTCTCTTTTTTTAGCACTCTTTTGTTTACATCTTTCTGTCCTTAATATACCTCTCAATCTTTCTCACAACCGCTGCTTTTACCCTCATTTTACCCCTTTTTAAAAGTCTCACTCTCACTTTTTACTTAGCGTTTAAGTTATAAACTGTTGCCCTCTCAGCGTTATTACTTCACATTTATACATACGCCTGGGCTAATATTTGATATTATTGTAGGCCATCTTTCAATAGAGTCATGTGATTATAATAAAATGTGTTGCCCCATTTAATACAAAAAGGCAGTTAATAGACATTGATGGACTAAATATAATTGTTATATTGATTTATCCAAAATCTCCTCAAGTGGCTTATATTATGCTGTATAACATCACGTGATGAGTTTTCACTCCAAAATAAAATAATTTCTGATGTTAATGAAGGTCAATTTTCACTTATGATAAATGTTTGGCTGCTGTTTAGGTTTTTACATTCACAGATTTAACTTTACATTGGTTGCTTTTTCTGTGCACTCAGACATAGAAATCAGTATTTCCCTGACATAATTATCTGGGGGTCATCGTGAGGGACACCCCTGCAGTCACAGGTTCATCTCCATTGTTTTCACAGGGCGACATGGAAAGAAGCAGCAGAGGCAGGGAGAGTTGTTCTAGGACAGAGGTCACACTATCTTCTTACCCAGAGGAGAGACTCACATCAGAGCAGGGACACTGACAGTCTGGCTGCTGTAGCGGCAACAGTGAGGATTATTTTAACGTAATGGCACCTTGCTACATACTAGGGAAGGAGAATGTTCAAGGAGAATACAAATGTGGTGCTGTCACATTATGGCGTCCCTGCTGAATCATATCATAGTGCAGCCATGTTGAAAAAAT
This sequence comes from Pagrus major, assembly GCF_040436345.1. Taxonomy (NCBI): domain Eukaryota; kingdom Metazoa; phylum Chordata; class Actinopteri; order Spariformes; family Sparidae; genus Pagrus; species Pagrus major. The sequence goes on along the minus strand of NC_133218.1, from coordinate 4,340,587 downwards.
ATTCATGAAATATTATTTTGGAAAAAACGAACAAGGATAAAATGGCATCAATGATATATATATATATATATATATATATATATATATATATATATATATATATATATATATATATATATATATATATATACCAGTGTTTTTGGCAAACGTAAGAGTCTTCCTGTCTCCTTCACGGTATCCTTGTTGGACTCTGCAATGTTGAAGATATCAAGGCTCACCTTCCTCCCTTCATTTGATGCCATTCTCTGCTGCAGAGCATGAAAAATGGCTTCCACAGAGTGAGATAATCCATCACAGTAAACATGAAGAGACAATTTAGTTTTGCCAGAGCTTCTGTTTTATCAGTATCTCCTTGAGCCCGAGTGTTTTCATATCAGCACTGCGTTATGTCGCTCTGCTTGCTGTCAATCACCTGCAGCAGCACCAACAGACAGATAGGGGAAGAAAGTCTCTGTAAAGAAATAATCCCTCAAAAAACATCTAGCCTTTCAGACTTCATGGTTGCATACATGCCTTCTTCTATAAAGCATCTTAACTGGGACAGCAGTTCATTTCAGTGACATTTTCCTTAAAGGGCTGATTATACTGTATTTTATCTGCTGGGTGGTTCTGTCAGCATTAGCAGTAGATATGAGTATCATGCTGTGACATCTGCTGCACCGCTCTGACTGTTCCTCCTGGGGCGAGTTTGATGCCAGTGATGTATGTATGCGTGTGTGTGTGTGTTCGTGTATTCTCGCTATAAAAAGAACAACATGGATAATCTCCTGGCACGGTCACTATTTGTGTTTAAACAACTCAACTCAATATTTATCTTTGATTGTGTTGTTTTTTGACAGCCTTCGTCTCCCTGCAGTTATGTACACACTGATGATTAACTCGTCATGTGGAAGCTTTGACCCAGCAGGATTATCATGCATTGTACGGTTACACAGATATATACCGTATACACACACACACACACACACACACACACACACACACACACACACACACACACACACACACACACACAGCACAAGGACCATTTGTCATGCCATCCAGATGAAGACATTCATCTGCCTTCACATGTGGTTGTAAGAATATATGGTACAGGTACAGTATAAGGTATAAGTACACTGTGTTTTTTAGGATTTTTAATGCATAACAGCATAAAGAGCATGGTGTGGTATGTTTTGCATATAGTCGTAAACATGCTTATAAAGAAGAACATTTTTTGATTCTAAGTGTATTTTTCCCGTCATCACAGGTTTCAGCTGATTGAAGACCTGTCCTATGAGGATGTGAAGAAATGTTATCGGGGCTCGGTGAGTATGTTTTGATCCTAATTGTTACTCTGTGATTAGAGCAAGTTGAACCAGTTGTAAACATTTTTACTTGAATTTATTCTATAACAAAAGTGGCTCTGTTAAATGCTGCTCTCCCTCTGAGGAGGTGTTTATTTTGTGTTTGCTTGACTTGAAGGCATTTCAATCTCATTTTATACTGCAGTATTGAATCAAACTGAACTTTTATCATCACAATTGGACCCAAAAGCTGACAAAGGCTTCCACCAATGTGACAAAATATGATTGCAATCTGATGCATATTTTATCTTTTTATTTAGCATTTGGAATAATATATGATGACATGCTAACATGACAGAAAAACTAAAATGCTGCCATTAAATATTTGTGAAAATGATCATGTTGTCTAAGTCAATAATACATTTTTAGTACTGAGATTCAAACTCAGTTTTTGTGCTTTGGTTTATTGCACCTCGGCTTCTTTTTTGTGTTTGATTGAACACAATGTTCAATTTCTTCTGACCTTCATTTTTGATGAATAATTCTTCCATCTGTCATCACTTGTGACTTTATAATCACAAAGCAAACACCTAATCCTCCAAACTCCAAATGTCATGACAAGTTACGTAATGTGGTTAACTGGGAAATTGTCACACATTTTTGCATTTCTGTAAGCTACTGTAAGCGGCATATTCTTGAGGATAGATGCTGCTCCAGCATGAGCTATTAATAGAAAGACAAAAACAGGAGCAGCAGACAACACCAAAGTGAGCAGATACGAGCTGAAGGAAAGACAGACGAGATGCAGGACAGGACAGAAGCGAAGGGAGAGTGTGGTGGCAGAGATATTTAGAGCTGGAGGTGCGTCTGAGCTGTGAGGGAGGAGAGCGGGGAATGAATGAAACCTCTTGTGCGTTCAGGGAAGAAAATGTATGATTTGCTCTGAAAAGTGAGGACTCTCAGTGTGACATTACAGACAGGAGGAGAAAGTGAAAGATAGAGGGACTGAAAGGCAAAGGCAGAAAAGACTTCAAGTGAGAGCCGTGAGGAGTACCTGTGTGTGTGCGAGAGTGGGTGTTGTTTTTTTCAGCTCAGGATGATGAAGGGCAGAGTGTGTGTGTGTGTGCATGTGTGTGAAGCAGGGAGCAGGAGAGGGAGGGTGTCAGCTGGGTGCTGCAAAGTGTAGAGTCACTGGAGGTGTATTTGAGACAGAGAAAGAGAGCCTTGTAGGTTCTGAGCAGGAGCTCAGTGGCTGTAAACTGAGGCGTTGCTGCTGTAACTCTGTAGTAGTGTGTGTCTGTGTGTGTGTGTGTGTGTAGGTGTGCACATTAGAGCCAGGTGTGTGTTTGTATTTAGACTAGAGGTAGTTGTACGGAGGCAGTCCTCCGTCTCGGCCCAGCATACTGACTGGCGACAGGGGAACAGTGTGTGTCTTGCAGCGGCTTGCTCCAGGCCTTGGATGTGCGCGAGTGTGTGTGTGTGTACGGTGCCAACGTGCTGAACCTGGTGCAGAGCTCCCGTCCGTTGAGGGAGAGGGTGGTGTCTGCAGCGAGCGGAGCCAGAGTGGCCGGTGGTGGCGGAGTGGCCGGTGGTGCTGGTGCTGGTGCTGGTGCTGTGCAGGCAGGCCGGTCCACCAAGGAGCTGCTCATGACTCTGCCCTGTCCCTCTGCACAGACTGTCAGCAAGTACAACTCGCAGTACCACAAACTGTTCCAGTGCGTGCCCAAGGATGAGATCCTCATGAAAGGTATGGTCCTTTGTATCACGAGGGAAACTTTAAGACTGTGCTTTCAGCTGTTACATCTCTTTTATTTATCAACTGGTTAATGTTATTTAACTGTACTCGTTAACTCTTCTCGCAAGCTGCTAATGTACTGTGAGACTGATTAAAGATGCATGATATGGATTTTATTCAGCCAATATTGATAACTGATAATGACCTGCTTCTCATGACTGATACCAATAAAATAACCGATAGTTTTTACATTTTTGCATTTTACAAGGAAGTTTGTGGCCTGTAGTTTATGCACACCTTAGGTTATTTAAACGCTTAGATGTAGCAAGCAAAGATTGGCTATTTAATATTATATAGCTCTGATAAGATACAGATAAAAAGCTGATGATATAAATATCCCAATTTCAGGCCAATAGTTTATTGGTGTAATATATGTCATGCACCCCTTAGACTGATGTTAGGCTTTTCTTAAATATCAGATATTGGCTATGATGTGATCTAGAGCTGAAATGATTAGTTGATGGTTGAATTAATGAATTGTCAAAAAATAATGTATTAATGTAAGTCAGGCAAAATGAGCAATTAAAAGAAGAAAAAAAATTGCCGTTTTAAAGGTCGTCAGGCGTCGGTATCTGACGACCAGGAAATGAGACTCAACAATCAACTGTCTTTCTCCAAAATCTCTTACATGCACTAACATCCACATCCAGCTGGCCCGGCTATCACGACGCAGAACATACATAAGGAGTGTGACTTCACTCATTATTCAGGACGCCATTAGTCCACTGAATGTTTACATAGCAAATAGCTGTTTGCTTCCATATATTTTAAAGCCCGACCAAAATTTTACAGTTTTACTATAAACTTACTGTCCTAAATGACATCAGTGCACTGAGGCAGTAAACCTCACTGGGGATTTTATAATTATAAACTACCCCAAGTATCTTTTTCTGCATCAACATCTGCCTTACCCACCAATGATATCAGCTGATATTGGCCATTATATCGGTCGGGCTAACGTTCGAAATGTCAGATATTTAACCATTTATTTTCTGATACTATGAGGCTAAATGATTAACTTATTTGTCAGAAAATAAACAATCACAAGTTATACGCTGCAGCACAAATGTGTTCCAATGTCGATGTAATGACTTAAATGTTGCTGTTCTTTCACCTTCTATTAATTCATATTGTCCATCAGCATTTAAGCAAAATCTTTCTAATATGCCAGAGTTTTCTTTAACATCAAGGGAGATGTCATGTTACAGTATCTTTAAATACCTGCTTTAAGTGTCCTGTGATGGTCTAAACTCTGTTAAATAGGCTTATTATAGTAAAGCTGTGGTGGAAATACTGAAAACATTCAAGATTTTGCATAAAAATATCGAATGATTTTCAGTATCTGTGCAAAAGGCTAGAAGTTCTGACCAGTTTTTATGTGCTGTTACCACATCTTCAACAATATTGTTGCATACAAAAAGGCCTCTAACAAATTTTACTAAAAATTGTACTGTGTAGTCGCTATTTCTTTCCTGCTTTTTGTTCATTTGAAAAATGGCTGCCTTGGCACCGTGTCCAGCTTTGATTCTGCTTGCTTCAGTTCGGCCATCTGGTTAAACTCAGAAACGCATGAACAGTCAGATTTCAGGCTGATCAGCTTCTGCTGCAATTCGTCTGTTTGCACAGTTCGACCTGGTTTACCATAAACTTTGAGGCCACAGTACCTGTAACTGATCAAAATCAAACCAGTGATGTGAAAACTTAGAGATGAATGGCTATAAAAACTACTTTGGTTTGGAGATTGTTCTAATAATCATGTATGTTATACAGTTGTTAAAAGAGGATGTTCTTGTCTCTTCTGTTCTCAGTGTACTCCTGTGCTCTTCTCAGAGATATCCTTCTACAAGGCCGGCTCTACATTTCCAGAAACTGGCTGTGTTTCTATGCCAACCTCTTCGGCAAGGACATCAAGGTACAACTGACTGACAGACAGCTCAATAAACTCAAACTGACTGACGGACTTGAACCAAGTGACTCCCAGTCACAATCTGACGAGCTGAATAGACAACTTGACAAATTATTTGTCTGAGAGTCAGTCAGGATAATGAGCTGGCTTTCTGTCTTAATCCTCCCACATAGAAAAGGCTTCTCTCTTTATGTCTGCACTGTTAAGTTATGTACCAAGAACAGGTAGACGTATTGACCCTTTAACCTTAACCAGTTACGTGATTTTCTCTTTGATGTTGTGCATTGTTCCATTTCCTTCATTTCCTTGAAACCGAACCTCTCCTGACATCTCAGTGACAATAAGCTACTTATTCAGACTGCATTCCTCACATTCTGACTGAAACAAGACACGTTTCATGTCCACTACTGGTTTACTCAAGGGCCTTTTCCTGAGTGTACTTCAGTGCCTTTCCTGCCTAATTTACTCAAATCACACTGTTCTTTTTTTATCTTATCTACCATTTTATCATCGTTTTGCTCCTCAAATCTAAGCGTCTCATTTATAAAAGTGTTTTTGTGTGGTTTTCTATCTTCTTCAGGTGGCTATCCCTGTCGTTTCTGTGAGGCTGGTGAAGAAGCACAAAACAGCAGGACTTGTGCCCAATGGCTTGGCTATCACCACAGACACTGGCCAGAAGGTAAACACTTCCATCACAGTCGCTGCGAATTAAAATACTTACGCTGATTAGCACGGCATGGCTGTGTGTTCCAGGGGAGGTGTGATGGAAAAAACAACACCGTGCTATAGATAGAAGCAGAGCGGAGTCCCAGCCTGGTAGCGCCAGAGAGTGAAGGGTTTTTCCACCATTACAGCAATGTTCAGAAGGGCTTCTTAGCTTTCTGTCACATCAGACTCAGCCTGTCATCAGGAGTTTTTTAAGACATAATCTACTCCTCAGCTTCTGTTCTGGCCCTAACAGCCCATGAAAAAAGATAGCGTACAAATACATACAGAAGTTTTTGTAACAGTAGACCAGTTGTTGAAAAGTTGTTATTTTTTAGATAATTAAGTTGTTTTGGAAAGGAAAGAAAGGAGGAAATTAAATAATTTGGATGCAGGATTGGTCTTCTGAGAGCACCAATTACTAAACTGAGTGACTTGAATTAGTATATTAAAGGAGTAACTCCACCAATTTATCACATTAAAGTGTGTTTACAGGTCTTGGGGAGTACTACTCCACAATGTAACTTAGTCTCTGATTGACATCAATGGAGGCAATTTATTAGATTGCATGTAGCTTCCTCTGGAGCCATAAAAGGCTTTATACTACTTTTTTTCACATATGCAGTACACCTGTACAAGACATGTAAACACACTTTAATGTGTAAAATTGGTGAGTTACTCTTTAAGTGCACAAAATTAGTAATTAATGACGGCAAATTATCAAAAAGGCTAATTGTTTGCGGCAATGCTAGAAGCTCTGTCAGGATGCTAACATGCTACTGTTTTGCAGATTATATTTACCAGTTTCACCACCTAATTAGCAGCTAAGTATTGCAGATATTTTTTATAAACCAAAGTATTGGGCAAACTAAAATTCTGACTTGATGATGGCGATAGATTAATACTCACCAAAGTTATTACAGTCAATCATTGACCTTGAATATCTGGAGCAAACTCACATCTATGTAGTAGTTGTCAAGATATCTCACTTGATGATGGCACTAGAGGAAAAGTCAAGGGATCACCAAAGTCATTAGGATTCATCCTCTTGGGACCATGAATGTCTGTACAGAATTTCATGGCAATCCATTCATTAAGTCTGGACTAAAGAGGTGGACCAACAGACCAACATTCAGTACAGCTACAGCTCAAAAGTTTTGATTAATTCAAACATTTTCAGCTATCTTAGGTAGCATGTTAGCATTTTAGCCCAAATCTAAAATGTCTTCTTAGTCGTCCATTCTGTAAGGTAGAGTGTCGTCAAATACAAACAAGAAAGAAAGAAAGAAATATTAGAAGAGCTAACTTAAGGGAAAAACTGCACATTTTCGTTTCTGTCAAACTTAAAAAACAGTTTTACTCGTTTTAAGGCCTGACAGGATTTTGTAGTGGCAATATTTTTATGCTTGTCTCAGGAAATGTCAAGTCATTTTTGCTCTCCCCATTGATCTTGTTGCTTAACACAAGGAAAGAGATTACAAAATATTCTGCATGTTTTAGTAGCAGCGCACATACATCAGCTTTACACAGACAGTAACAGCACACACACACAGGCGAGCCGGCTATTCAGAGCTATGGCAGCTGTCACAAGGTTTAGAAATATCACATGTTTTTCAGTGATTCTCTGACATTCATACACTCCAGTCTACACTCATGTACACACAACACAGAACATGTGTATTGCACCTTGTCAAGCAGACACAATTTATTAATAAAACAAAGAGTGACTGGGCTGATGTTTTACCAGATTGATGAGAAAGAAAAAGTGTTCATTACATAACAGTTTAGTTTTCATAAAGTTTGTGGTGTCTGTCTTCACCTTCACATACTTCCCCTCTCTTTCTCTATTTGAGGTTACATGTTAACGCAGCTGGTCGAAGTACAACCCAGCAGTATAAAATAGTTGTTTACATTCCATTTGTGCAAAATACTTTCACAGAGGCAAACAGCCCTTAACATATACATCTGCATTGTTGTGCAGCATGCTTTACATTACCATGTAAACATACATGATTGAGGTTGGCTCTTCTGTTTATGAGGTAAAAAGTTCACAGCTCCTGTCTGTAACAACACAGTTCAGGTTCTGTTTGTAATTTTTCAGCTCATTTACCAACCTGACTGTCAGGAGAGATACAGCAGGACTGTTTACTAACCAACAGGGACAGAGAGTACACGCACAGTAACAGTGTTTCACATGTAGAGTCGAGTCAAAAAGTACTTTAAATCAGTGATCTTTATCCAGGTCAGAGAGATATTTGGGTAAGCCGTCACTGACCTGTTATTCACAGTTTTTCATGAATAAAATGTGATTAGAGAAATATCCTCTTTGTGCCCCAGATTAAAGCTTTGAATCCCTCAAGTGTTATTCGCCCCAAATGATTTCTAGCAAATTTGTACTCCTCCCCAGTAATGTTAAAATATTATTATATGCTTTGTAGGCTGCAAATGCAAATATTCATTTCCCCGAATGCACTGATTGTATACTAACAACATGAGCAGAGAAGTGTAATCACGCAGGTTTGATTGTGTGAAGGCACTGATAATCTCAAGTGCTGATATTTCTGATAAAGTGACCAAGGTTCAGATACGTGACGAAGACATTTGCGGTTGAGGTGTAAAATAGAAGATCTTCTTGCTCTTTTTCTTTCTTCAGTCTCCCCCACAGGGCTCGTCAAAGTTTAATATCTCTCATCTAATCTAATTTTGGTGATAAATGAAAATCTGAGTATGGAGCTAAACTTCTTTAACGACTGTATGAATCACTCTATGACATGTTATGTGCATTGTTGAATACAGAATAGTTTCAAGGGACCTCAGTGCACAAATAAAAATGATCAACACAGTATCAACAATTTGTTTACGTCAGTGTTTCTCTGATTCATTTCCTCAGTATGTATTTGTATCTCTGCTATCAAGAGACAGCGTATATGACGTCCTCCGCAGGATCTGCACACACCTACAGGTCAGAGCACACACACATACATACAGTACATACTGTTCATATACTGTGTGGTGTACATGTCAGTTAAAGAGGTCATGTCCTTTCCCTCTGCAGGTCAATGGGAAGAGTCTGAGCTTGAAGCAGTTCATGGAGGAGCCGACCTTGTCGTTGGTCAGTGTCTTTCACAGAGAGAAGGTCTTTCATTAACAATCATAAAGTTATAAAATTGTAAAGATCAAAGTGGGTGGAACTTTAAAATGACGTCAAGGTTTCCAAGTGTTTCATGTCGGCCTGAGGGCCTCTGACAACTCTCACTTACAACTACAGCTGACCTGCAGGCTGACTTACCTTCTCACACAGACAGGATCAATAGATCATTCTGTTGCAGCTGCAGCCTCGCAGTGAATTTTCCACCGAGTCAGAGAGATGCTATCAAAGAGCTCTGTGAAGTCACCTTGTGTGTACGTGCACTATAGGTGACTCTGAGACAAAACAGCTTTTGTTTTGAGGAATAATTAAGTTCTATTAACATGCACTTCCTTGATCGCGCTCTAATCCTGACTGAAAGTATTCAAAGTGAAAAGAGTGTGTGTTCATGTTGCCAGCATAGTTCATAGAAGGTTTCATGGAGATCTGCTAATCTCATACCAAGGAAATGATAAAATAGCTCTTTATATTTACACTTTGTTATCATATCAAGACACAAAAGTAGAAATATTCCAACTATCCAGAATATTTGTTTACCTTCCAAAATATCTCTTTACATAGCAGCTTTCATATTTCTTATTAGATAGGCATTCAGAGGTTAAAATTAAGGGATAGGTACCATTTTCTAATAAGTCACTCTTAAATTCACCCAAAAATAAAAATGCCAATGGGAAGTCAGTTCAAGTTTCGTATTCCACAAAACATTTCTGGAGCTGAACAGTGTTGCAGCATTCTCCTAAATAACTGAAGTAGATGGGGACTTGTTTAAAACATAAAAAAGAACCAAAAAAGAGAAACATAAAATGGCTCCAAAGAGCTTGTTCATTGTAGTCCAAGTCCCCGGAAGCACCGAGATCCACTTTGATTTGAACATATGATATTTATGAACTGTTGGGCTAAAACCTGTGTGAAGCAGGTGCACAAGCTTGACTACGCGTTGTGGGGTGTAAATATTGTATTTTCAAATCAATTTTGGAACTCAGGGCTCAGATTACACCGGACAAACTGTATGGAGCCATTTTATGCTTAGAAGAAACATCACCTGACTTTCCATCAGCATAGGGGTGAGTAGATAATGACTGGCTGAACTTATCCTTTAACAGAGTGTTAATTAATAACTGGATTAACAAGAACAACTTTTGGGTTGCCAGGTTGTTAAAAATCCCAATCATGTTTTGGATTATTTGACCACTTACCCAGCCCAAAATAGCTGCATTTATTCCTATTACCATCATTTATGAATGGAAAGGTAAACACCAGCCAAAAGAAATTTTTCACAACTGGCAGCCTAAAATCTGTTCGCATTAATGCTAAAGTGTTATTATGGCTTTATAAAAGGTGACTTTGAAAGTGCTGATCTATCACCCAAGTTAATCAATATGCCTCAGATCTGTGGAAGGCCAACACTTCTACCAATCATGTGATATGTGGTGGTCTCAGGATGTTTTATGTGATAAAAAGACAAAAGGGAAAAACAAACTCCAGTACAAAAGTTTTCTTTATTTTTTATTTTTTCCTCTCCGTAAATATAGGATATTGTCATATTTTCTGGCTTCTAAATCACCCAAATAAAACAATCTGAGAAGGGGAAGTCACTCCCTGGTTGAACTGCTAAAATGTGTGTAATGTAAAATCACATTAAAACATCACTGTACTTTCAAGGGTAACAAGCCATAAAGTTTGACTTTGTTTTGACCGCTGACATAACTAAAGGTTTATAATCAGTGATTTCAACAGGATTTTATGACCAGCAAGACCTCCATAAAAAAAACCTTGAGTATTAAATCTTGGTTTGCAGACAGCTGAGATGTTCAGACTCTTCAGTTTTTGATTACCATCTTTCCTATACATTCTTGTCTTTCCTCTATGTCACAGGACGAGTTCCCAGCGACAGACGAGTTCCCAGTGGTTGATGAATTCCCATCAGTGTTAAAGTGGCGAAGGAAACCCTCGGTGGTGTCTGTGTCTTCCTCCCTCCCTGACCTCCTGGGGAACTCTACTGGCAGCCTGAGCCCCACGGACACGCCCTTCAAATCAGAGCAGCTGCTGGAAGGTGATAAAACTCTCGATGCAGTGTCATCACATGGATACGAAGTCCAAGGCTTTATTCAAGGCCACACACTTCCTGTTTCTTGTTAGAGCTGATTGGCTCGGAGGTTGCCCATAGTTTGCTGTAAGTTTTGGCGCGCTTAAGAATGTGACATGAGAATTATCCACATCACTGTTTACTACTGATAATCAGGTAAATCAATCTGCACCTCAAAAGTAGCTTTTGCTTGTAGTTACAGTTTACTAAAATCTGTGGCATCGTGATAGTACTACCACAGATATTAAGACAAAAATCCTACAACCTCACTGTGAAACAGTCTGAGGAAAATAAGTTCAGTTAAATCAGCGTCCTGCAATAGCTAATTTTAAGACAAATCTGCTCCCTCTTCATTTGATCAGAAACTCCCTGTGGGCTTTTTTGTTTTGCACATTTTAAGCATGAAGTAATAATGTCTCAATACAGTTTATATATAAAGAAGATAATTACCAAAAATAATGATAAATAATAAAACATAAATAAAAATGAAAATACACCAAAGACCTTTTTTTATTGCCTGTTTACAGGAAAAGCTAACCTTGAAGTTAGCATCTTCCTGGTTCTGTTTTGTTCAGCAAGATAGTATTTACAAATTAACTCCACTTAAACATAAATGCATTGCCAGAAGTACAAATCTAACTTTAGGCTCTAAACATACCATCTGAAAACAAGAAACATTTGGAGAACCAGAAGTGCAAAAATGCTAACACATTTCTTGGTTTTAGTACTTCCATTCATTAAAGAGCATGGTGTAGACCTTAGAGATTACTTTTGTTATAAATTGGCTATACAAATAAAAAATGATTGATTAATTGATTGATTCCTGCAGCACTCTGTAAGCAACAACCAGAAGAAGTTACCATTTTTACACAATTCAGCTTTAAAATATCAATATTCTTTATTCTGATTGGTCAAGGTGACGTTTTCCACAGCAGTGCAGCATGTTAAGAAAATGCTCTGCCAGCAAAAGATTGCTTATTTAAAATAGCGAGTTTCTGCGTTATGTTGTCCAGGGGGATTAAAAGTTGACCAAGTAGGAGGTGCATGATGAGTTTTATAGATAGTAAGAGACAGTTTGTAGTCTGACTTAGACGAGTCAGTGAACTGAAGACAGAATCAGTGTTACATCTTCAAAATGTCACTTACATGACAGGATAAAACTGTGAATGTTTGTTGTCAAACCATATTGAAAATGTGGGACGTGGATACAAAGTTAAGTTGTCGGGATGTTTTTCATTTCATTTGAATTTCGAGCATCTCTGTGAGAAAGAGGAAATGAAAGACAGAGAGTAATTGCTTTTGGACGACAGCATCTCTCTTACGCAACGACAAATAAAGCTCCAAATGGAGATTTAATCGTGTGGGGGCTTGTATTAAAAAGCTTTGGCGGATGCAGATTAAGTCGAGATTATCACAAACAATGTCCGCTGTCAGAGTTGTCTGAGGACAGTTTAACGGCTCTATGCTGACAGGCTTTACATAATTTCTCTTTCTAAATACTAACCTACATTAATGTCCTTCTCCATTACATGTTGGATATTTAATCAGCTTTTGTGTATATTATCATCGTGGCTCACATGTGGAGTGGAAAGGAGGGAAGTAATCTAATTAAAAGATGCATGCCTAATTACCTGAGTCAATACCTGTATTATTGTAGCATTACATCACATAAATATGGGACATGTTCAAAAAAGAATGCAATGCATAAATGTCAGCCAGCATGTAATAATAGAGACGTCAGGATTTAATAGTCAGCTCATGGTTTTGTTTGATTCAGACAATGTAGTGTTTAATATTTGCAGTGTTTTTAATAAACTGTGAATGCAGTAAAAACAACCTAAAGTTGATGGTTCAAAATGATGTTCATTATACAACACAGGATCGCACAATGAAATGTAGTTGTTGCCCCCTCCATGCTACACACACAGAATATGTGTGGACAAATATTAAAATATTAATACAATGAGATTTTGATAAACAATAATTAGTAATGTGGATATAATGACTAAGTGGGTAAAGTATTAGAACAAGAAGAACAGTCTGATAAATTCAGAAAATATCATCACTTCACTGTAATGCAGCCTTTAAAACACAACACTTATGTCGTATCACGATATAACGACATCCAAAATCTAAGACGATATGTAGTCTCATATCAGGATAACCAGCATTGTAAATAGTACCCAAAAGTCCTGCATGAGTGAAAGTGAAGATATTGTGTTATTGTTAAAAGTAAAATTCACTCATATGAATTGTACTTGAGTAAAAGCCTTAAAGTATCAGATATTAAATGCACTTAAGTATCAAAAATACAAGTAAAAGTAAAATACATCTTAAAAAAGTTAAGTAATTTATACATGTATTTACTTGTATGGATATACTATATACTATGGGTCGACCAATTATCAGATATGATATTCAGCATTCTTATAGTTGGTATTAATAAAATATGGTCAAAATAAAAGTTTGTATTATCAGATTGCTGATGAAATGAATTCATTTAAAAGTGCGCTCACATTTAGTAGCAGAAAATGGAAATACTCAAGTAAAGTACAAATACCTGAAAACTTGACTGAGGTACAGAACTAAACTAAATGTACTTACAGTTACATTCTAAAGTTTCTGATAACAATATAATATCCATATATTGCCAAGCCCCAGAACAAAGTATATAAAAATTACCCTAAAGTAAGATACAAAAAAAAAAAAATTCATTATTATTATTTATATTATATAATATATTAATATATATATATATATATATTATATTAAATAATATATTATTATATATTATTTATTTCAATGAAGATAGACAGTTACATATATACTGTACATACATACGTGTGTGTGTGTATATCTATATGTATATATCATATATGTATGCACACAAAGATATATACAATATGTGTGCATACAATTCATCATTAATTCCTCCTTTAAAATAAAATTCTTAGCTTCTTAGTATTGTTTTTCTCTTTTTTTTTACAATTACAGGAGGCTTAGCTACGTATAAAATAATTTAAAATGCAAAGATAAAAAATGTCCTCATCATCTCTGACAGTTCAGTGTTTATGTATATGATTTAATTGCACCCTCTGGCATTTCATGATATATGATAGTATGAACAAAAACAAGTTCCCATTGGAAGGAATAATTGATAAGATAAAGTGAATGCTGAGATACATTTACAAGCTTCCATGTGCATTTTACTGTCACAGCATTAACAGCGTGAGAGTGCTGAAGGCTGTTGAGCCCAAATGCATTCAGATACAAACAGGTGGGTCAGCAGCGCTATTAACAGTGAAACATGCAGCACAGTCAAGCCAAGTACTGTTAATGGTTTTATGTTATTGTGTGTGTATGCGTGTGTGTGTGTGTGTGTGTGTGTGTGTGTGTGTGTGTGTGTGTGTGTGTGTGTGTGTGTGTGTGTGTGTGTGTGTGTGTGTGTGTGTGTGTGTGTGTGTTTGTGTCACAGAGCGGCCTCTGCAAACAGACAGAGGTCTTTTATCAGAGCCAGTGGCGGAGCTGGGCCAGATGGAGTACCAGCTGCTCAAGTTCTTCACCCTGCTGTGAGTATACAGACACCAACAACACCACCTTCACCTCCTCCAACAGCTGACTCACAGCTACACACACACACACACTGTGAGCTTTAACATGGAGATATAAATAGTGGGCGACTCAAGCAGTGAAGCTGAGCTCAGGGGATCAGAGCTGTTAAAACACTTTTACTTTGTATTCTTCCACAGAGAAGCTGCCTCTCATGAGACTTAATTATTAAGACTCATCGCAATGCGTCAAATAATTGGGCTTAGCGAGAATTGCTCCACCTTCCCTCTAGCATAGCAGGGCCACACAGTGACCATGGAGACTGTCCTTCACCCAGAGGGCAAGAAGCCGCTCTGCTTAAGTGTCCTTGAGAGAGCAATGAATCCTTATCTGCTCCTGAAGGTTTGTCATAACGCTGACAGTGCACTCTGCTTCCTCCACCCACCGTCAAGGAAAAGAGAAAAGACAAAAAATTTAACATATAGATTATAATCCATATCAATTCAAATTAAAACTTTATATAAATAATTGATATCAAGTGCATGTTAAGAAGCCAAACATGCACACATAATTAGAACTCGTAACATTTCTACATTCAAAAGTCTAAAAACTTCTAGCCTTTTTTTGTATATTTTGTTGTGTACTTCAGTAGTTGGTCACTCATCTCTATAACTTCTGGGAGAGAGTCAGAGAGTGACGAAGGAAGTCGGAGAACGTGACTAAACATGACCTCAGCTGTGAACATGATCATTTCACTTGGAGAGACTTTCATTGGCAATGCTTGTTAAACAGTAGCTGGGTTTATATGGAGCCTAATATTCTGATTGTAATCGGTTTAAAAGCCCAAATAAAAATGCTCCATATAAACACCTCAGTCAGAATAAACAGGCCCAAACTCAACAAACTTTTAATTGGTTACAGAGTTTAAACCTTTTCATAAACCTATCAAAATAAAATTATTCCATGGAAGCGACACAACATGATTATTTTCCGCCTACGTTCTTTCTCAACATGCCCACCGTCTTTACACACTGTGCGTTTAAGTAAAATAAGATATAAACATATGCATTATTTCTTTTCAAAATTATATTATCATTGTGTGGTGATCAGTGCAGGTTTGTTTTTGAATATTATGCACTTAAACTGTGTTAACAAATAAATAAAAAAGAATATATGTCTACACACAAGTTTATTACAAGCTTATTGATTTTTTACTGTACACAAATTACTGGAAACTAGTGGCCGCTTGGGAAGTACAAAAGGCACATTCAAAGCTTTGAAACACTACATCGTTACTTATAAAAACTGTATAGCAGTCATATAAAGTGCAACATGATTTGCATATGTGGAGTTAAAACACTGCTGTGGTCGTTTAAGACAGATATAAACTGGGCTGCTCAAGGACAGTGTTGTGCCTTGATATTGAAGTCAAACGTTGCCTCCTAGTGTTCATGGGAAGGCATTACAACTGTCATGCTCCACATCAACAGTTGATTCCAGTATCTAATGTCCTGATAATGATCCTATTAATAATAACTAATCTGTGTGTCTCTTCCTCTTTCTTCAGTATTATCCTCCTCATCCTGTCATCATGCTACCTGGCCTTTCGTGTGTGCAGTCTGGAGCAGCAGCTGTCCTTCCTCAGTAACCCAAATCTGCCCCTGAGGGAGAGGTAACAGCTACATCAGCTACATCATCAGAACTTTATTATGTGAAACAGCTGTTTGTTTTATTGAAAGACAAATTAGACAAACACATTAATGTACTAAAGATATCAGACATTCAGTGTCCATGAAAGCTGAGATTTAGACA
The DNA here is from genome assembly GCF_040436345.1 of Pagrus major. NCBI lineage: Eukaryota > Metazoa > Chordata > Actinopteri > Spariformes > Sparidae > Pagrus > Pagrus major. The sequence goes on along the minus strand of NC_133218.1, from coordinate 4,324,300 downwards.
TAGGAGACAAAAGGAACAAAAAGTCTGTTTTAAGAAGCGTTCCTGAGCCCGTGTAGTTTGTGGCTGCTGTCCCAGACGAGGCTCTTAAACAAGTCAAAGAAACAAATGTTTCAGTTTCGGTTGAAAAAGTGAGATGTTCTGAGGGTTTGCATATGTACAGTATCAGTGTGTGTGTGAGTGTATGTAGTGCAATCAAAGGGCCGTCACACCAAGAACAATAACTATAACAATAAATACGTTGTTTTACAAATCATCCACACCACAACTAAATGACAAAGACAGTGGGGAACGATATCGTTGCAATTACTTTCAGAGCGATTTGATGAACCGTAGAAACACGGACAGCCAATCAGAATACACACGAAATCGATAAGCTTTATTTCGGGGATAATTTCCTACAAAATAATGTCATAACCCAAGTCCTGGATATTTATACGACTTATTGTACACTTGTATAACACAATATTAGGCTGCAAAATACATAGTTTTTGGTGCTGATGTGGTCTCTGAAGAATGTTTTGATGTTCTTAATGATCGTCAGGATAACTGATGTTACTAAACTATGAATAAAATTTGTCTTCAGAAGATTGTAACAGAGTTGGATTCTCCTAACCCCTTTCACCTCTGAAGAATTTCATAAAAGCATATCGCCCTTGGGGTTTCTTTTTTGTTCCTCTGCACAACGTACATTAGTAACAGGTTATCAATATGCATTTTCCTCAGCTGCTGAGACAGCTGGAGCGCACAGCTTTATCGTTCATCAGTGTAGACGCTCACATCATTATCCTTTTTGTTGTAGTGTATTGTTCTTGGTGTGGACGGCCACTTGGAAGCAAACTGAAGCTATTGATTTATTTACCCATTTAATCCTGAGAGACATCCTATTTACAAATCAGCCCCAGACTCTGTTAAAAAATCATGAAGTTGTGTGAGTTGTTTAGTTACCGGATACTTTATAACATTGTGGAACTCTGTCTACATTCAATTCTGAATTATTTGTCCCTTCTTGTAAATTCAGCAAAGTTAATACATTGTTATTACTCTTTTTTTTGTATAACAATATTGTATGCATCTGTCTTGGTGTAAATCGGGTCTAACTTTCTTCTGCTTTCTTCTTGTCCAGGTAACCACTGCTCTCCGCTGTGACCCATCAGATCAGCTGCTGTTTACTCTCCTCATGCTTTGAGTTGATGACGCCCTCCTGCACAGATCCAGGACCAGCTTTAGAGCCCGATAAAGATCAACCCCCGTACCAGCTGCAAAATGTGAAGGAGCACCATCAACCTGAGTCCAGGCATCCCACGGACCTTCTCTCCTTGGAATGAGTTCCTGTTTAGTGATCACTTCCAGACTATGCAAACAGACTATTTATATCTGAACTTAAAGTAGGTTTAACTGTAGATTATGATTGTCTACCTTGGCCTGTCCCTCTCATAGACATTTCACCTTTAACCACATGAGTCTGCAGTGTAAAGCTCTGTACCCTAACATATTAGTGAGCAGTGAGGAGTGGTGAAGGAAACTACAGGTGTTGAAGGTTGGAAATGTAAGAGATAATTTCAATACATAATTACTTGAAAAGACTGATAACAAAAATATTTCAGGTGAGTTTTGACTCATTCATTAATATCTGACACATTCTGAGTTTTTTCTGGTGGGATCTTGCCATAGCCCTCAGTAGGAAGGCTAAAAGTAGCCGCGACAATGCACTTTCGAAAATTTGTCCACGTTATTTCAAATGTATGTAACTGAAGAGTTTTGATCTATTCTGTGCTTGATGATTGGTACTCAGTTGTCATATTTGAAGGTATTTATGGAAGGAAGTAATGTTATGACCGCAGACACTTGAGTAAATGAAGTTACCTGTCATTTAACTGTAATATATTGAAGCGATAACACCGCATGTGGGTGTTTATATATAATGTGAATGAGATGGTTAGAAGACATGCATCATTTTTATTTTTCAGTTGTACTAATCTGCTGTGTGAGAGGAATACCCAGGGTATTTTCTTTTAAACATTTCAAATGAGGTCACCAAAGACTTAAAAATGACACGTTGATGTTCAGAGTGTTCATGTTATCATATCTCTGCTTGAAGATATTCTACTGATTTGCTGGACACGAGTGAATGTGAAATCCCTATGAATTAAATTGGCAACGAGATGTAGAACAAAAAAAAAGGTTTGTGGCTTTTAATTTATTTTTCAGTCATTCCTGGTGCCAAAACTTTTACGATCCAATGTTCCATCCTGTCATTTTGGCATCTCATACAAGACCACCATGAAAAGCCTCAACTCCAACAGCACAGCACATTTTAGTAACCTTGAACAACTCAGCCTGAATTATAACACTGGAGTATGATGTTGGCAGAGGCACTTAATGCTTAATACATTACATATGGAGCGTTGGCTGCACACCAGCTGTGTTGGTTTCTTCCACCTGGTTCAGTTTAAATGTAATAACTTGTCATAGTTTTCATGGGTTAAAAAAGGGGAATTTCTGAAATGTCAAATGTTCAGAAGCTACAAAACCTGACCTTGACTTCAGTCGATGAATACATGAATATAAATAAATGCTTCACTTTATCTGATTGGGCTTGAAAAAGTTTCATAAACTCAAGAAGCTGAAGAGTTTTCCTAACCTACAGAGAAACCATGTGATCCTAAAACCAAAAGAAACTGGAGTTACAACAGTGACAGTCTCTTATATTTAGGTAAGAGTGTGGTAACTACACAGAACTTTGCAATGTAATCAGAACTCAGACGGAAAGTGGGTCTATCAGAAGTTTTTCCCAAAACACAGGAAGTTAGGGGGTAAACTGGTAATTCTCATCCGTATAACCCTGTCATAACTCCGAAACAGAAGCAGCTGGAGACTTGAAATTTTCAGCAATTGTGATAAATCTTTAGACACACACCAAATTTCATGTCCCTATTACCTTCTGAGCAAAACTTAAGAAAAAAACCCTTTCGGCGTAACATTTCGACCAATTTCCCACATCGTAGAGTCTTGGGTGGTACTATTCAACGCAGAATCCACCAAAACCATCAGACGGAAAGTAGTTCCAGGTCGCTATGACCTTCCTATCAGGAGTTGCTCCCAAAAAATGGGAAGATGGCAGTAGTAATCATCCATATAACCTAACCCCGAACACTAACCCTACAGACAGACAGTTTATGAAACAAAGATTATTGATCAAATTTTCAGGATCAGTGCCTTTAAAGCTGAAGTAGATAATTCTAGAGGAAGAAAGTGGATAAATAGAGAAAGATAGTTATTGAGTCCCATTCTCAGGTCATCAAATACTGCCGCTCAGGGTAAAAGAAACGTTCTTGGATATTGAACTGATTGTGTGGCACTGAGCCTCATTAGAAGAAACTACACTGACATCTAGTGAACATTCAGCACAGAGAAACACTCTCAGGTCCATCCAATATATAACAAACATGGATTATACAACAAAGACTTTAAAATAACTCTAAATCTGCCCCAAATTGTGCATTGAGGTTTGTGCAATGGTTTACTACATTTCCCAGTGACACTCAGGATAAATGATTGAAAACAGTCCATCTATATAATTATGTATACTCTATTTAACAGTTAATATTCATCTTAGCACTCGCTCAATATTTTGTTTCTCAGAAAACCTGTTTGCTACTTCAAAGGCTGTGCCACCTGGATACCATGGCAACCTAAATGACTGACAGCTGGCTCAGTTCCTGCAGTGAAAAGGGGGCGGGGGCAGAGAGAAAGACACCTGGTTTAGAGGGTCAGAGGCTGTCCTGGCTCTGTCCAAGGAATATGCCAGGAATCTGACACAACAGATCCTGAACAAACCTGCTGAGAATCAAACCCTGAACTGACGAGAAGACTCCGATTTTTAATAGGTTAAATAGGTTTAATAAGTGATGAAACCTAATCCTGATATCTGACCTACAATCAGACTGATGCAGATGATGCTGATCTTCTAAATCATTTTTGTTCCGCTGCAAGGACCTAAAAACCTTTATGGAGATATTCCTCAGTCAGCATATTTACAGAACATGTGATTGTTATATGTTTCCGAAACGTCTGGAAGATGTCACATCAGTGATATTCTAATTATTGTTAAATGTTTTTATATTAAGGATTCTTTGTACATTTTGTCTCAAAACGCAAGAATTCTAATAAAGTAAAAACATTTCTAAGTTGTAAGGTAAGTGGAAAATTAAGTGGCTGAAAAACTGTCTGAAGAGGCAGATTTGACTGTGAACCTGCAGCCATGACCAGCCATGGGAAAATGTACAGTAATGCCGCTTTTCCACCAAAATTAACGGGTCTACACAGATTTTTTAAACTTGGGTCAACCCGCTAAAAATCACCTAATGACCCCATTTCCACTTCCTGCAGCCCGTCTGTGATTTTTAACTGAAGCTTTACATTGTACGTCACACACAAAAATCCACTTCAAGATCAAAATGATCGAAGAAGCAACTTAACATGAGGAAGGAAAAGTGGAAAGAAGTGGATATGAAACCATCTAGGATTTGCTTCATCACAGCTTTCCACGCTGAAAGACTGTGATTATTTGCTCACTTTAACATCAAGGAAACAACATTTTAAATACATAAGTGCACCATGTTTCCAATCCTTGAAGTCCATTATTCTAATGGAATAAGATTTTATCTCTGGAGGATCAGGTCTCAGGTTTGTTATGAGAAAGACAGGTTTAAAACCATTTAGAAAAGAAAACATTGCTCAAATCTGTACTTTAGTGCTGTTGATACTGGTGATCAGAGCTCTTAGATCTTATCAGCGGAATTGTTTCATCTCCTGAACTCATCCTCAACTACATCACTCCACACTCCATAAAATAGATGTAGCAGGACTCAAGGACTTTAACATTATTTAGTTTTTTAAACCCTTGTTTAAAAAAGGACAAATACATTTACTTTGTACCTTAAACTGGTAGAAAACAACTCTCTTCACCATTTGGAAGAATGCCAAAAACTTAATTTACCAGAACAAATGCACATGTTGATACCAGGTTTGAACAGACGATGAGAGTCAGTTGAAAAATTTAATATCATCTTGAAGTTATAGAACTCGGTCCATTTGTATGAAGGACTGTACTTAGTTACAATATTGAGGTACTTATAATTACTTACTCAAGAACTTTTTATTCAGTTAAGCATTTGTATAAAGTCATTTATCTTATGTATCTTATTGTTACTGTTATATGGCGCTGGAATGAACAAAAACAAGTACAGTTCTTCAGTATAACTTGAGGTACTCCTATTTTACATGAGTATCTTCATTTCATGCTACTTCACTACATTCAAGAGGAAAATACTGTAACTTTTACTTTACATTTATTTAACAGCTGTGGCTACCAGTTACTTTTATATTTTACATAGAAAAGACAAGATCATCTTATAAAATATGACGCATTGTTATAGATTAAATAGTTTAAAATAGGTGAATCTTGATTCCATTAACTACAACATTAAGATTGTGCTACATATTGATTCATCACTAACAATCCAATATTATAATATAGTTATTCAACACTGACTGGATTTATCCGGCTACATAATGTGTAGTTTTACTTTTAATACAATAAGTACAGTTTTATGATAATACTTTAATACTAATAATATAATAACACTAATACTATTTTACTTAAATTAGATTTTAAAGGCAGAACCTTTACATGTAATTGGGTATTTTTCCACTGTGGTATTTGTTGCTTGTTGTTACTTCTTCCAACTCTGATGAATGCCAATTTTAAAACTATGTAACACCCTGTAACTAAGAATGTCATAGAAAGGCTGCAGAAACAAGTTTATTGTAATTACATGCTCATGCAGCACATAGCTTTGTGGAAACCTTAAGAAGCACAAAGGTCAGGGGCCAACTACTGTAACACTGTCAGTGTGGCTGTGGACTCAGTTTTAGCTGCAGAGTAACGGGGGCAGGTCGAAGCAGATGGCCAGACAAGCTGCAGCCGCATCCATACCTCCAGGGAGCCGTGTTGTCTGTCCCGGTATGCACTTCAGGTGACCTTTGACCTCCGTGGTGTGAAGGATAATGCTGACCGTGACTTCATGGTTAGGGTCTGTGTTACACACAGTTCAATCATCACATCCAGGCTGCGTTACTGGAGGGTTTCCAGGAGCGCATTACCTCAGCGGTGCACTAAATGTGTCCACGTCCGCACAAGAGCACAATCCAAAAGCATTACAGCGAATCAATTTATGATGTGAGAGGTGTCGAGTTTCACTGCAGTACTCTGTGCAAATGTTTCTCCCTATCCAAGGAGATTGTAGAACCAAATGTCCAGAGAGAATATGATTATAAATGCCATACATCTTATGGAAAGATTCCTCACTGAGGCAATAAAATGAAAGCTTTTCTTTTTCAAGTTTCTTTCAAATATTATGTAAGGGCAAGTTTATGAAAGTAAGATGGAGGTACATGCATTATACTACCTGGCAAGGCCTCAGAAACTGCATTAGAGATCAGTTTTTCTTTAATATTCCATAAAATGAATGAATGATAACATCTATTAGCTATTTTATAGGTCTATCTACAGTTCTGGGTATTATTTTTTATAATTTCCTTCACAAACATTCAAAAAGGCAGTTGATCCGCTCCACAGATATTCCCCCAAAAATCAAACAAATACATAAAATAATAAAAATAAACAGCAGAAATAAAATAAGAATAGTGAAAGCTACATTAAAATTAAAAAAATAGAAATACAACAAAAGAAACAATAATAATGATATATATACACATATACACACATATGAACAAAATAAATATACATGTATACACATACCCTATAAAGACAAACATAAAAATACCTAGGAAACAGTCAATCTACAGTTTTGTTTGAGATAAAAAAAAAAAAAAAAACCTGTGTTAACTGTACAAAAAACAGTTAATTTGGCTGTATCCCTCATGGAAATCCAGCCGACAAGAAGGCATGACGTCACTCTAGTTTGACTGTACAGAAATACAGTCAGCTACCTCAACGTTTCAACGCTAAAACATCTCATTAATCTCCGGCCAGAATGTAACGCAGCCACGTTAAACTGTTTCGATTAACGGAGGTCGGCTGTGACCACGGACACACCCGCCGTTCACAAACAAGTTGGATAGCGTCACTATATTTATACGTCGCTTTGCCCACCATTGATTGAGAGCAACAAGTTCCCACCCATTCTCTGGAGGGCTGTTGAAAGTCTTTCTGTGAGCAAGAATGGAAACCAGTCAGAGAGCGCCAAAACAGTATATCACAACATTTCAGCACAGAATAACTCCTGGAATGGGCTCAGTCATAAAAATGAATCCAGTTGGCAGAGAAGATGGGGCCTCCATGCATCCCACTGATATATTTTTCCTACTTTATAATAATCAGGGTGTCTAGTAAACAAATTTGCATGTTCCCAATTTGAAATATTGTCCCAAGGCTCCATTTGTCAGCCATCTTTTTGTCTTAACTTGTGAAATAGAACCTGAATGACTTCAATTGTTGTGTACTTTTGGCATGAGGAATAAAAAGGGTTATTAAAGGTGCTATATGTAAGAACTGGACACCCCACAAATTCATACTTCAAATAGGGGCAGCATGTCACCAGAGTTGCTGCTAACTGTTGCTGCTGTTAGCTAGTAAGCTCACTTAGCTGCCAGTTATTTGTCTGTACCTCTGAGTGTTACTATGAGATAGGATGGGCCAGCATGTTAACTTCAGTAGATATCTCTGCAACGCAATACATAGACATCTTCGACATAACGTCAAAACCGCAACTTCTTCACATTGTGTGGAAAATCTTAGTTAATTTTCAATGTTTAAATGCTTAAATTCTTACGTATTGCACCTTTAAGTCTGGTATTCTAAAACTCGAAAAATAGTGGAAAAAACTGCACTCACCTGGTATCAAACTTAGCTGAGGCGTTGGAGCTGTAAAACATCACAATAAGACAGAAAAAGAACAGAAAAAAGCATCTGCAGACTCGATCTGTACAAACAGGACTACAATTCCCTTGATGTTTAGCCACACAAGTTCAACAGTGTTCTGCATCAAGGCTAATCATTTGATGCTCTTTTAACCTGCTGTACTACAGTAGTGTTTGTGGTTGTTTAGTGTGTGTTTGTTTTGTGTCTCTTTGTGGTTGTTTTGTGCAGGTTTGTGGTTGTTTTGTGTGTGTTAGTGGTTGTTTTGTGTGTGTTTGTGGAGGTTTTGTGTGTTTGTGGAGGTTTTGTGTGCCATGGTGGAGGTTTTATGTGTCATCGTGGAGGTTTTGTGTCCCCACCCTGTGTGTATTTAACCTGAAATCACTTTTCATAATTTGCTTGAATTGAGCTTTCATCCAATTTAATGCGTTGCTTCTAAAACCAGTCGGCAACATAAGTAAATTTTTGAACATGTACATTGGCGTAAAGTTACAAGTTACCATTCAAGTAGTGTACCTTGAGTGCAACTTTAAACTGATTTATAATTTATACTTTTCACTGCACTTTATTTAACAGCTTTAGTTATTAGTGACTTTGCAGATTTATATAATTAATGCAAAATATTCACTGTTAAAACATGATGTATTATTTAGATTAAGCTACCCAGCAGAAAGCATAGAGTCATGACCTTAGAGAGGATGCTCAGCGACCAGATGGGTTGGGTTTGCCAAAGAGCCTGAGTAGCGCCGCACAGCAAACTGCAAGTGCCCCTGAAATCCTTGGAAGAAGAGTTCAAGGTAACGAGCAAAAGAAGTGGTTCAGTACAGTGACTCAAGTGATCCAAACGGCTAAAGCGAGGATTCAAGTGAGGACTGGTCGTAAGTGGAGGGTAGAGGAAGCTGATCAGGAAACAGAGACAAGGCTACATCACAAGAGGCTGGTGGGCGTGGTCACACTGGCACCAGCTGGGCTAGGATCCTTTCCAACTCTCCAGCTCAGCAACACCAGAGGGAAGGAAAGGCACTATCTAGTTCAAGAGAAGGTGAGAGCAGTGATGGAGGAGACGAGAACCTGCATGGCAGTGGGGAGGAGGAAAGGAAGAGGAGAGCCATCCGCAGAAGCGATTTTAACAGCAACTGACAAAACATGCGTACTCTACCTTTAATTTTGGCACCCCAGTTGCAGGCACTGACCTTTGTTTGGTCTCTCTGAGACCAGGTACCTCTCCTCTCCGGGTCAGATCACCATACAGGTCAGAGTTCGCTCCACTTAAAGCTGCTTCTTCACTGGCTTTCTGCACAGTTCTGAATGCTGAACTCATGAATCCAGGGCTCGCAGGAGCAAAGCAGAGTCCCACCGCTCACTGAGGGAGAGGAGGAGGCACTTTAATATCACATCATGACTACATGAAGGTCTGAGAAGAGGACACGGGACACTTACTGCAGTCTTTGATTTCAGGCAGTGTTGACGCCATCCTGTCCGGCTTCCCACACTTTCCTGGTGTTTCTCTTATTTGATATGAACCTGCACATTCACACACTTTAAAAGCACATCATCCTGTACAGTATGATCCGAGGCATTATTTATATACAGTATGTCAGCACAGTCTCCTTTTTTTGTTTACAACACAAAACATAACTATATCTGACTTGTAGGATGAGTGGCAGTGAGCTTTAGGGGTGAAGCTCAGCTCCATCATGCCTTGGTTAAAGTCCTCAGGTCTCTCAGGGTCCTTCAGTGTGTGGGCCAGACTCCTGAAATAGAGTAAACACATTAATCTTAAGATTATATTTGATCATTTTTTTCCTTCGCTGTGATCACACAAAACAAGGATATTAATTTTTCAATGTTCAGAGAGCATATTTAGGCTTGGGTTGAATTATCTGAAACCAAATGGGGAAAGTGAGAGCAGACTTCAGAGAAAAATCAGACCATTAGTGGTGCGAGCTGAGGAAGAGTCTGTAAATTATCTCCACTGAAATGTCTTTTGGATTTGTTCCAGGTCCAGTTTTCTATTTTCATATTTCTAAGTACTCAGTATGTAAAACAGGTTTCCTTGAGATCTAAACACCTTCAATCAAATAAAACCTCACCTAAGGCAAGACGTGCTTATTGATACAGCTAACTATATAATACTCAGACACACGGCAATTCAAAGTGCTTTACAGAGACATAGAAATACATCAAAAATAAAACATTAAGACATTTGGAAAATGTTAAAATTGTACTTAAAAGACAGAGGATACAAAAAGTAAAAATAGTCACAGATAATAAAAAAAAATTAAAAGACAAAAAAAAAGCAAGCAAGCAGGCAGGCAGAGATTAAAAAGAAGTTATGAATGTACTTATTTGAAAGCCACAGTGAACAGTAATGTTTTACAACCTGATTTAAATGAGCTGACAGTTTTAGCAGACCTCAGGTGTTCAGGGAGTTTGTTCCACATGTGGGGAGCACAGAAACTGAAAGCTGCTTCACCTTGCTTGGTTTTTGATCCTGGGAACACTGAGTAAACCTGTCCCAGATCACCTGAGGGGTCTGGATTCTTTGTAACGTACAAGCAGGCTTGGGGAGTAACGGCATACATGTTACAGGATTAAGTAATTAGGATACAAAAAAACGAATAATTTGAAGATGTTGTAACATTTCAGCTTGTACAACATAAATGTACTTGGTGATTCTGAGGTAATCTGTTTCCTGACTTTTTCAAAGGAAAGTGAACTTTTAAAATTCACAGTGCGGTCTTGAGTAACACCAAAAACAGCACTCTCGTTATTAATATTAGTAATAATATAGTAATAGTAATTAGTAACATAAGTAATTTTGTTTATTTAATTTCTTCTTTTATTTTCTTCTTTTCATAATATTAATATATGG